>NC_058082.1:46589447-46889447 GCF_014858855.1 Bufo gargarizans | reverse complement strand
CACCACTCTTTTCGTCGAAATACCGTGTTATAGTCATGGATCAAGTAGATGCTATGGGGCCCTTGGAGAGAAAGGGCACAGCCCAGGTTGTCCCCATTCCTTTTGCTGTTTGAAAACTGCAGAATAGTGTTGATCACGAATATTCGAATTTCAAATTTTTATCGCAAATATAGGTACTTCGAAAATTTGCGAATATTTCGAATATAGTTATATATTCGTAATTTCGAATATTCTGAAAAAAAACTCCTTTTTTTTTTTTTTTATCAGTACACATGATCCCTCGCTGCTTCTAGCTTGTGGGCCAATAAGAAGGCTGCAATATACTTGACTTTAGGAGTAGTAGTGTTTGCGAATTTTGCTCTATATTCGTATTTTTCGAATATTCGCTATATATTATTGTTTTAGAATATTACGAATATTCGAAAAAAAACGAATATAGAGCAATTTAGCTAATATAGTGCTATAATCTTTTTTTTTATAGTTGTAATTTTTTTCCAATCTGAACTTCAGATGAGAAAAAAATTACAACTATTAGACAAAGAAGATTATAGCACTATATTAGCTAAATTGCTCTGTATTCGTTTTTTTTTTTATATTCGCTATATTGCTATATATTCTTGTTTTAGAATATTACGAATATTCGAAAAAACTAAGTTATAGCAATATAGCGAATATTCGAAACAAAAAATCAAATATAGAGCAATTTAGCTAATATAGTGCTATAATCTTCTTTGTCTAATAGTTGTAAGTTGAAAAATTCGCAATAAAAAAATTTGAATCCGAAAATTCAAATTATGAAAATTCGCATATTACACAATCATTACCTTGCCAATTTTTCGAGTAAAAAAAAAACATTGAATATAACGAATATTCGAATTTGCGAATATTCGACGAAATATTCGCAAAATATCGCAAATTCGAATATGACCCCTGCCGCTCATCACTACTGCAGAAGAACTAAATTTTAGTAACTAAGGTATGGATTTGTCCAAATGGACATTGAAAATGTCTTAAGGGAAGAAACAAACACCAGGAAAGTCTGAAGGGAAGAGGCAAACACCAGGCCAGTCTGAGGGGAAGAGGCAACCCCTAGGATGGTCTGAAGGGAAGATACAAACCCCTAGGATGGTCTGAAGGGAAGATACAAACACCAGGAAAGTCTAAAGGGAAGAGGCAAACACCGGGCCAGTCTGAGGGGAAGAGGCAACCCCTAGGATGGTCTGAAGGGAAGATACAAACACCAGGAAAGTCTGAAGGGAAGAGGCAAACACCGGGCCAGTCTGAGGGGAAGAGGCAACCCCTAGGATGGTCTGAAGGGAAGATACAAACATCAGGCTGTTTTGAAGGGAATTAGCAAACACCAGGCCTTTCTGACCTGGTTGGCAAAACCCATCACCATAAGGGAGGGACCATTTTGATCTTTGTTGTTTGTCTTTATTGTAAATGCTTTAAAAATAATATCAAGGCCAAAGAATAGTAAAAGAAAGCCATTATCTAGTGGAATAGGCTACATGCAACATTTTGTAGTATCTGTATTATTTATAATATCAGGAAGAGAAGGTAGGGTATCTCTGTAATGGACAAAAATGATTTGTTGAATGCATCACATCCGCCTATTGAATCAGTAGAAAAGTTGAACTTCATTTCGAGAGGTTTATCCAAGAATGTGACACGCCAGGAGTAATGATGATGAGTCTGTGAAAGCCAATGATGATAAAACATCAACCAAAAATGAAGATGTAAATGCCAAAGCCAAATTAGCATGTCTAATAAGAACAGTTATGAAAATTGTGAAAAATTGAGACAATGTTGATGTACAGCTGCATCCAACACAAAATATCCCCGCAGTAACCTTTCACTGTCCTCCTAACATTACATCTTACACACAATTTTAGATTGGATGTGCTATTAATAACAAATTAATGTTCCAGGTAGAGGCAGAATTTGTAATGGTGCATATTTCTCCTTCTCTTCGTGGCACGAGCCGGGCTCCATGGATGATAATTAGTGAATGCTGCCTTAGGGCTTTTGTATTTTTCATGCTGTTTCCTCGATGGAGGAAGGAGATCTAATTTTCAGGTACAATATGTCATTGAGAACAGCACATTACATGGGATCTCAATGTTTTACATTTAGTCACAAAGAGTTCATGACCATTTCTCAGATGTTCTGTAAACTGGTGGCCAACAAGAAACTGGATAAAAATTTTATTGAATGTTTTTCACACTTTCAAGGGATTTCTGTATCAAATAACCCATTTGTGGTTGTATCTGTGCAATCTATTCTAGAGTTTATTCTGAGAAAATTGAGTAACAAAACATGTTGTCTTGTGAGTTATTAAGACCTAATTTCATTCCAAGCCTTAATGAAGACAACTAATAAAAATATATATCTCTGTTCTGGTATATATAGGGGGTGTCCTGGGCAGGGGATGCCCCCTATGATGTCCACATTCCATAAACATCAAAAAAGCAACAGCACACAGATTTTACTTCTAATTATAAAAAAAATATCTTGGGTTATTCACCAAAACATATAAAACAAGTTAATAAACTGGCAAGTTTTTTTGAGAAATTGATGTAAAATCTGGCTGTCGCCATCAATGGAGTGATCCACCATGGTGGTAAACATACATTACCGTCCCTATAGTTGTTAAGAGTGCTGTACCCATGTGTGACTTTGTTTTTGTACTTGTATGGAGTGAGTGATCCCCCTGCATCTGTGAGTTACCCTAAGATATTGCCTGCCCTTGTGATGGGGAATGATGTTCTAATGTTGTGAGAGGGGAAAGGTGGTGGTTCACTTTGTAATGATGGAAACAATTGGTCAGCATGCTGGGTGCTGGAGGTGGAGTTAAGGTTTGTATTGATAAGTACCGTTTTACCACCTTAGTCAGGTGGATGTGGTCATCAGTAGTTTGGGAAACCACTTGTGATTCTTGCTACCTGCTTGTTAGAGTGTCAAAGTGGCTAGTGAGGGACCAGAGGAAGAGACACCTCCAGAATAGAGCTGAGATAGGCAGAGTTGTGCAAACTAGCATAACAATATTATCTAGAAGTAAGAGCCAGGCAGGAGTTAGAAGTGAACCTTTGATATAGCTGTCAAATGGCTGGGCATCATGAAGCAACCTCAACCAGAGAAGCAAATTGCTAGGACTGTATATTCTAGTAAAAATGAGCAAGTAACGGTACTTGCTAATAAATCTCTCTTCTCCAGCCATTCCACTATTATCTGTTGGGTGTCAGGCCCTCAGTTAGCTCTTATTTGAGCTTACATCCTAATAGGGCATGCAGACAGGAGTTTTCTTGGTGTGACAACCCCCAAATTAGGAGAAATAGTTTAGTCTTCTGCTCTGGTTGCTCTTTTCCTAACTAATAAACTAAAAACTCTCCAGGGTCATCAGATCTAAGCCAAAATTTTGCAGTTCAACAAAAGAGACTCACCGCAGTGCTCCCTATATAACAAAGGTACAGGAGGTATTGAGAAGCTTCAAACAGCTCTCAGTTGCTTTGCACCTGTATGAAACTTAAATTTGGCAATGTCACACACATTATTTAGGCCAGATTTGTATTGTGTATGTAGCTGTTGTTCTGTGACCATTTGTGGTTGCTAAAGTGACGACTGATGTTTGCTGGTATTCTGTAGAAGAACATGAAGTTCTTCTACACCTTATGGTATTGACTAGTGATGAGAGAATCGACTTCGGATAAAACATCTGAAGCCGATTCGCATAAAACTTCGTTTCAATACGGTACGGAGCAGGAGCTCCGTACAGTATTAGAATGTATTGGCTCCAATGAGCTGAAGTTATTGCTTCTTAAAGTTTTTAAGTATATAAAAGTGATAAAACACATTAAAATATACTAATTGGTTGCTCTGCTAATAATAATGACATTGTTATGTACCATAAGTTTAACCACCTCAGCCCCCCTAGCTGAAACACCCTTAATGACCAGACCACTTTTTACACTTCTGCACTACACTACTTTCACCGTTTATTGCTCGGTCATACAACTTACCACTAGAGTTGAGCGGACACCTGGATGTTCGGGTTCGAGAAGTTCGGCCGAACTTCCCGGAAATGTTCGGGTTCGGGATCCGAACTTCGTCCCGTACCCGAACCCCATTGAAGTCAATGGGGACCCGAACTTTTCAGCACTAAAAAGGCTGTAAAACAGCCCAGGAAAGGGCTAGAGGGCTGCAAAAGGCAGCAACATGTAGGTAAATCCCCTGCAAACAAATGTGAATAGGGAAATTAATTAAAATTAAAATAAAATAAATAAAAATTAACCAATATCAATTGGAGAGAGGTCCCATAGCAGAGAATCTGGCTTCACGTCACCCACCACTGGAACAGTCCATTCTCAGATATTTAGGCCCCGGCACCCAGGCAGAGGAGAGAGGTCCCGTAACAGAGAATCTGGCTTCATGTCAGCAGAGAATCAGTCTGCATGTCATAGCAGAGAATCATGCTTCACGTCAGCCACCACTGCAACAGTCCATTGTCAGATATTTAGGCCCAGGCACCCAGGCAGAGGAGAGAGGTCCCGTAACAGACAATCTGGCTTCATGTCAGCAGAGAATCAGTCTGCATGTCATAGCAGAGAATCATGCTTCACGTCAGCCACCACTGCAACAGTCCATTGGCATATATTTAGGCCCAGCACCCAGGCAGAGGAGAGAGGTCCCGTAACAGAGAATCTGGCTTCATGTCAGCAGAGAATCAGTCTGCATGTCATAGCAGACAATCAGGCTTCACGTCAGCCACCACTGCAACAGTCCATTGTCATATATTTAGGCCCAGCAACCAGGCAGAGAAGAGAGGTCCCGTAACAGACAATCTGGCTTCATGTCAGCAGAGAATTAGTCTGCATGTCATAGCAGAGAATGAGGCTTCACGTCAGCCACCACTGGAACAGTCCATTGGCATATATTTAGGCCCAGCACCCAGGCAGAGGAGAGAGGTCCCGTAACAGAGAATCTGTCTTCATGTCAGCAGAGAATTAGTCTGCATGTCATAGAAGAGAATCAGGCTTCACGTCAGCCACCACTGCAACAGTCCATTGTCATATATGTAGGCCCAGCACCCAGGCAGAGGAGAGAGGTCCCGTAACAGAGAATCTGTCTTCATGTCAGCAGAGAATTAGTCTGCATGTCATAGCAGAGAATCAGGCTTCACGTCACCCAACATTGGAACAGTCCATTGGCATATATTTAGGCCCCGGCACCCAGGCAGAGGAGAGGTTCATTCAACTTTGGGTAGCCTCGCAATATAATGGTAAAATGAAAATAAAAATAGGATTGAATGAGGAAGTGCCCTGGAGTACAATAATATATGGTTAAGGGGAGGTAGTTAATGTCTAATCTGCACAAGGGATGGACAGGTTCTGTGGGATCCATGCCTGGTTCATTTTTATGAACGTCAGCTTGTCCACATTGGCTGTAGACAGGCGGCTGCGTTTGTCTGTAATGACGCCCCCTGCCGTGCTGAATACACGTTCAGACAAAACGCTGGCCGCCGGGCAGGCCAGCACCTCCAAGGCATAAAAGGCTAGCTCTGGCCACGTGGACAATTTAGAGACCCAGAAGTTGAATGGGGCCGAACCATCAGTCAGTACGTGGAGGGGTGTGCACACGTACTGTTCCACCATGTTAGTGAAATGTTGCCTCCTGCTAACACGTTGCGTATCAGGTGGTGGTGCAGTTAGCTGTGGCGTGTTGACAAAACTTTTCCACATCTCTGCCATGCTAACCCTGCCCTCAGAGGAGCTGGCCGTAACACAGCTGCCTTGGCGACCTCTTGCTCCTCCTCTGCCTTGGCCTTGGGCTTCCACTTGTTCCCCTGTGACATTTAGGAATGCTCTCAGTAGCGCGTCTACCAACGTGCGCTTGTACTCGCGCATCTTCCTATCACGCTCCAGTACAGGAAGTAAGGTGGGCACATTGTCTTTGTACAGTGGATCCAGCAGGGTGGCAACCCAGTAGTCCGCACACGTTAAAATGGGGGCAACTCTGCTGTCGTTGCGCAGGCACTGCAGCATGTAGTCGCTCATGTGTGCCAGGCTGCCCAGGGGTAAGGACAAGCTGTCCTCTGTGGGAGGCGTATCGTCATCGTCCTGCCTTTCCCCCCAGCCACGCACCAGTGATGGGCCCGAGTTGCGTTGGGTGCCACCCCGCTGTGACCATGCTTCATCCTCATCCTCCTCCACCTCCTCCTCATCCTCGTCCTCCTCGTCCTCCAGTAGTGGGCCCTGGCTGGCCACATTTGTACCTGGCCTCTGCTGTTGCAAAAAACCTCCCTCTGAGTCACTTCGAAGAGACTGGCCTGAAAGTGCTAAAAATGACCCCTCTTCCTCCTCCTCCTGGGCCACCTCCTCTTGCATCATCGCCCTAAGTGTTTTCTCAAGGAGACATAGAAGTGGTATTGTAACGCTGATAACGGCGTCATCGCCACTGGCCATGTTGGTGGAGTACTCGAAACAGCGCAACAGGGCACACAGGTCTCGCATGGAGGCCCAGTCATTGGTGGTGAAGTGGTGCTGTTCCGTAGTGCGACTGACCCGTGCGTGCTGCAGCTGAAACTCCACTATGGCCTGCTGCTGCTCGCACAGTCTGTCCAGCATGTGCAAGGTGGAGTTCCACCTGGTGGGCACGTCGCATATGAGGCGGTGAGCGGGAAGGCCGAAGTTACGCTGTAGCGCAGACAGGCGAGCAGCGGCAGGATGTGAACGCCGGAAGCGCGAACAGACGGCCCGCACTTTATGCAGCAGCTCTGACATGTCGGGGTAGTTGTTAATGAACTTCTGCACCACCAAATTCAGCACATGCGCCAAGCAAGGGATGTGCGTCAAACCGGCTAGTCCCAGAGCTGCAACGAGATTTCGCCCATTATCACACACCACCAGGCCGGGCTTGAGGCTCACCGGCAGCAACCACTCGTCGGTCTGTTGTTCTATACCCCGCCACAACTCCTGTGCGGTGTGGGGCCTGTCCCCCAAACATATGAGTTTCAGAATGGCCTGCTGACGTTTACCCCGGGCTGTGCTGAAGTTGGTGGTGAAGGTGTGTGGCTGACTGGATGAGCAGGTGGAAGAAGAGGAGGAGGAAGCCGAGAAGGAGGAGGTGGCAACAGGAGGCAAAGAATGTTGCCCTGCGATCCTTGGCGGCGGAAGGACGTGCGCCAAACAGCTCTCCGCCTGGGGCCCAGCTGCCACTACATTTACCCAGTGTGCAGTTAGGGAGATATAGCGTCCTTGGCCGTGCTTACTGGTCCACGTATCTGTGGTTAGGTGGACCTTGCCACAGATGGCGTTGCGCAGTGCACACTTGATTTTATCGGATACTTGGTTGTGCAGGGAAGGCACGGCTCTCTTGGAGAAGTAGTGCCGGCTAGGAACAACATACTGTGGGACAGCAAGCGACATGAGCTGTTTGAAGCTGTCTGTGTCCACCAGCCTAAATGACAGCATTTCATAGGCCAGTAGTTTAGAAATGCTGGCATTCAGGGCCAGGGATCGAGGGTGGCTAGGTGGGAATTTACGCTTTCTCTCAAATGTTTGTGAGATGGAGAGCTGAACGCTGCCGTGTGACATGGTTGAGATGCTTGGTGACGGAGGTGGTGGTGGTGTTGGTGGTACATCCCCTGTTTGCTGGGCGGCAGGTGCCAACGTTCCTCCAGAGGTGGAGGAAGAGGCCGAGGCGGCGGCAGCAGCAGAAGAGGCCGAGGCGGCAGCAGCAGAAGAGGTAGCAGGGGGAGCCTGAGTGACTTCCTTGTTTTTAAGGTGTTTACTCCACTGCAGTTCATGCTTTGCATGCAGGTGCCTGGTCATGCAGGTTGTGCTAAGGTTCAGAACGTTAATGCCTCGCTTCAGGCTCTGATGGCACAGCGTGCAAACCACTCGGGTCTTGTCGTCAGCACATTGTTTGAAGAAGTGCCATGCCAGGGAACTCCTTGAAGCTGCCTTTGGGGTGCTCGGTCCCAGATGGCGGCGGTCAGTAGCAGGTGGAGTCTCTTGGCGGCGGGTGTTCTGCTTTTGCCCACTGCTCCCTCTTTTGCTACGCTGTTGGCTCGGTCTCACCACTGCCTCTTCCTCCGAACTGTGAAAGTCAGTGGCACGACCTTCATTCCATGTGGGGTCTAGGACCTCATCGTCCCCTGCATCGTCTTCCACCCAGTCTTGATCCCTGACCTCCTGTTCAGTCTGCACACTGCAGAAAGACGCAGCAGTTGGCACCTGTGTTTCGTCATCATCAGATACATGCTGAGGTGGTATTCCCATGTTCTCATAATCAGGAAACATAAGTGGTTGTGCGTCAGTGCATTCTATGTCTTCCACCGCTGGGGAAGGGCTGGGTGGATGCCCTTGGGAAACCCTGCCAGCGGAGTCTTCAAACAGCATAAGAGACTGCTGCATAACTTGAGGCTGAGACAGTTTCCCTGGTATGCATGGGGGTGATGTGACAGACTGATGGGCTTGGTTTTCAGGTGCCATCTGTGCGCTTTCTGCAGAAGACTGGGTGGGAGATAATGTGAACGTGCTGGATCCACTGTCGGCCACCCAATTGACTAATGCCTGTACCTGCTCAGGCCTTACCATCCTTAGAACGGCATTGGGCCCCACCAAATATCGCTGTAAATTATGGCGTCTACTGGGACCTGAGGTAGTTGGTACACTAGGACGTGTGGCTGTGGCAGAACGGATACGTCCTCTCCCAGCACCAGAGGGTCCACTAACACCACCACGACCATGTCCGCGTCCGCGTCCTTTACTAGATGTTTTCCTCATTGTTATCGTTCACCACAACAACAAAAATATTATTTGACCCAATGTATTGAATTCAAATTCAGGCCTTTTTTTAAAGACAACTAACACTATCTGGCTATCTATTTAGGTACCGTATTACACTAATACAGGCACAGCAGTAACCACAGATTTAGCTGACTATAAATTTGAGGCCTAGTATTTAGGCGCTGGGTGACAGGTATAGGTTTACTGACAGAATTAGACTTGGAAATGCACAGTAGCGTGTGTGTGAAGTTATTCAGAATGACCCTATGTGCACCTTGAACATTATATACCCTTTTAGGGATAGAAAACCACTAAATGAGGAAATTGCTAAATTGGGAATTGTATTTCAACCCAGAACAAAAAATGTGCTTTGACGGACACTAAATAACTTGACCAGCCACAACAGTACAGCAGTAACGACAGATTTAGCTGGATATAAATTTGAGGCCTAGTATTTAGGCGCTGGGTGACAGGTATAGGTTTACTGACAGAATTAGACTTGGAAATGCACAGTAGCGTGTGTGTGAAGTTATTCAGAATGACCCTATGTGCACCTTGAATATTATATACCCTTTTAGGGATAGATTTCAAATAGCTCTGATACAGCAGAAACCACTAAATTAGGAAATTGCTAAATTGGGAATTGTATTTCAACCCAGAACAAAAACTGTGCTTTGACGGACACTAAATAACTTGCCCAGCCACAACAGTACAGCAGTAACGACAGATTTAGCAGGATATAAATTTGAGGCCTAGTATTTAGGCGCTGGGTGACAGGTATACGTTTTACGGACAGAATTAGACTGGGATATGCACAGTAGCGTGTGTGTGAAGTTATTGAGAATGACCCTATCAGCACCTTGATTCTGATATACCCTTTTAGGGATGTATTTAAAGTAGGCCTGATACAGCAGAAACCACTAAATTAGGAAATTGCTAAATTGGGAATTGTATTTCAACCCAGAACAAAAAATGTGCTTTGACGGACACTAAATAACTTGCCCAGCCACAACAGTACAGCAGTAACGACAGATTTAGCTGGATATAAATTTGAGGCCTAGTATTTAGGCGCTGGGTGACAGGTATAGGTTTACTGACAGAATTAGACTTGGAAATGCACAGTAGCGTGTGTGTGAAGTTATTCAGAATGACCCTATGTGCACCTTGAATATTATATACCCTTTTAGGGATAGATTTCAAATAGCTCTGATACAGCAGAAACCACTAAATTATGAAATTGCTAAATTGGGAATTGTATTTCAACCCAGAACAAAAACTGTGCTTTGACGGACACTAAATAACTTGACCAGCTACAGCAGTAACAACATATTTAGCTGGATATAAATTTGAGGCCTAGTATTTAGGCGCTGGGTGACAGGTATAGGTTTACTGACAGAATTAGACTTGAAAATGCACAGTAGCGGGTGTGTGAAGTTATTCTGAATGACCCTATGTGCACCTTGAATATGATATACCCTTTTAGGGATAGATTTCAAATAGCTCTGATACAGCAGAAACCACTAAATTATGAAATTGCTAAATTGGGAGTTGTATATCAACCCAGAACAAAAAATGTACTTTGACGGACACTAAATAACTTGACCAGCCACAACAGTACAGCAGTAACGACAGATTTAGATGGATATAAATCTGAGGCCTAGTATTTAGGCGCTGGGTGACAGGTATAGGTTTACTGACAGAATTATTGGTTAGGGCCTATACTTATATAATTATCGTTGCACGGGTTACTTGCATTTATTCTTGATAATATTGGCAAGAACATAATACCACTATTTGTCTTTTGAAAAATATTGTTCTTTTCTGTACATATACATAATTGATATACATATACTATGTCTTAGAGGAAATATATATTAAATATTACATTACATAATCATGCACATAAAATTTGGTTATTATAAATTGTTGTAATTATATATGGAATCATGGTGTCATGGATATGTAAATTTATTGTTAAAAACTATGGGATTTAATTCATATGTAATCATGTCATTTCCGGCGTATAAATTTGTTAAATTCTTGTGTACCCGCTTTTATAATATCATGGGTTTCAATCTATATAAAATCATGCTATCCCCTATGTACTACGGTAATTTATGGTGTGAAATTCATGAATATCTGTATGAAATTATGAAATTGTGGAATCATGTTTATACTACCGTACAGTGCAGATTTTTTGTTCATCTTTTGTTGATCTATTTCTGTTTTTCTTCTCCTTTATTCTTTCCCCACCTTTATTCTCTCCCCCTTTTTTATCCCTATCATGAGCCATGTGTATTCAGCGGCCTTGTGGTTTTTCCGGACTTTATATACCTAATGCAAACCCCATTAAGGGCTAGGATTATTCGCCATATATTTGGATGGGCTCTGGTACTTTCGGAGCCGTTTGGTAGGTTTGCCGTACAGGCTGATATAGCGCTTGGCCAGGATGCGCTGCGCGCCGGGTCACGTGGGGACGCCGCTACGTTTCCTTGGGAGGCGGGCTGGAACGCACGTTTGCGTTCCACCCCTCCTCCTGATGAATGCGGCGTCTTCATGATTTCCTCGGCGTGCATCATCGGGCACAAGCGCTCGATTAATAGGTATCAGCTGAATTATATTAACTATAGGTGTAGCTGCATGAGGGGTATAAAGGGGGAGCCATGGCCACACTCACATTAACCTCCTGACGAAGCTGAGGCGAAACGCGCGTCGGGGTTCTTTCCTGCCCTCTGTTCGGTGCCTTAACCCTTCATCATGTCTGTGGGTATGTTCACCTCCCCAGTGGATATTTCTGTCTAGGAGTTTGAGCTTGCAGCCTGTTATTTCAGATTTATTGTATATGGGCATATTCCATCTGGATGTATTTGGTGGATGCTATGTGACTCTGCGCTCCATTGTATTATTATTTTTGGGCTGCATTTTCTCATACATTAATCTTCCGCTGGGTTGTGCAGTGAGTTGAACATCACAGACACTTGTAGCGGATATTCACTGATACTTTCTACTGGTGAATCACCTCACTGCATTTTACACTGACATGTATTCCATCTGTTTGGCGGGTGTTTGAGGCACCGACGGGGGGGACTAATGCATCCAGTCTGTTTTGCTGATTATTCTCCATAGCAATTCTGTGTAAAATATTTTATAAATTTTTGTGATCAATTAATCATCTAATAAAGTATTTATATTTCTACTGGGCATTCTATGGTTGTTTTTATAGCAGCATTTATAGGTTTATATTACTGACAGAATTAGACTGGGATATGGCCAAAAAATAACCACACTATTGATGGTTAAATGCACTTGGTGTGACAGCTTGACCAACCACACTACTGAGGGGTAAATGCACTTGGTGACGGGCACAGCTTGCCCCTGATGTAGTATATGGCCAAAAAATAAACAGACTATTGCTGGTTAAATGCACTTGGTGTGACAGCTTGACCACAGGCGCAGCTTGCCCCTGATGTAGTATATGGCCAAAAAATAAACAGACTATTGCTGGTTAATTGCACTTGGTGTGACAGCTTCACCCTGATGTAGGATTTAGCCAAAAAACAACCACACCATTGAGGGTTAAATGCACTTGGTGACAGCTTGCCCCTGATGTAGTATATGGCCAAAAAATAAACAGACTATTGCTGGTTAATTGCACTTGGTGTGACAGCTTCACCCTGATGTAGGATTTAGCCAAAAAACAACCACACCATTGAGGGTTAAATGCACTTGGTGACAGCTTGCCCCTGATGTAGTATATGGCCAAAAAATAAACAGACTATTGCTGGTTAAATGCACTTGGTGTGACAGCTTCACCCTGATGTAGGATTTAGCCAAAAAACAACCACACCATTGAGGGTTAAATGCACTTGGTGACGGGCGCAGCTTGCCCCTGATGTAGTATATGGCCAAAAAATAACCAGACTATTGTTGGTTAAATGCACTTGGTGTGACAACTTCACACTGATGTAGGAATTAGCCAAAAAACAACCACACCATTAAGGGTTAAATGCACTTGGTCGCAGCTTGTGCTGGCACACCACAAGACACAAAATGGCCGCCGATCACCCCAGAAAAAAGTGACTGACAAAGGGTCTGGGCAGCCTAAAAACAGTGAGCAATTGAGTATCAGCAGCTCAATGATCCACAGTTGCAGATCGATCAATTAATCAAGTCCTTTGGAGGAGTTAATCTGCCTAATCTCGCCCTACTGTCGCAGCTGCAACCTCTCCCTAAGCTGATCAGAGCAGAGTGACGGGCAGCGCTATGTGACTCCAGCTTAAATAGAGGCTGGGTCACATGGTGCTCTGGCCAATCACAGCCATGCCAATAGTAGGCATGGCTGTGATGGCCTCTTGGGGCAAGTAGTATGACGCTTGTTGATTGGCTGCATTGCAGCCTTTCAAAAAGCGACAAGAAAGCGATGAACACCGAACCCGAACCCGGACTTTTACGAAAATATATACACCTAGGCTGCAAAAAAGTGTCACACATGTGGTATCGCCGTACTCAGGAGAAGTTGGGGAATGTGTTTTGGGGTGTCATTTTACATATACCCATGCTGGGTGAGATAAATATCTTGGTCAAATGCCAACTTTGTATAAAAAAATAGGAAAAGTTGTCTTTTGCCGAGATATTTCTCTCACCCAGCATGGGTATATGTAAAATGACACCCCAAAACACATTCCCCAACTTCTCATGAGTATGGCGATACCACATGTGTGACACTTTTTTGCAGCCTAGGTGGGCAAAGGGGCCCACATTCCAAAGAGCACCTTTCTGATTTCACAGGCCATTTTTTACAGATTTTGATTTCAAACTACTTTGCATGCATTTGGGCCCCTAAAATGGCAGGACAGTATAACTACCCCACAAGTGACCCAATTTTGGAAAGAAGACACCCCAAGGTATTTTGTGATAGGCATAGTGAGTTCATGGAAGTTTTTATTTTTTGTCACAAGTTAGTGGAATATGAGAGTTTGTAAGAAAAAAAAAAAAATCATAATTTTCCGCTAACTTGTGACAAAAAATAAAAAATTCTAGGAACTTGCCATGCCCCTCACAGAATACCTTGGGGTGTCTTCTTTCCAAAATAGGGTCACTTGTGGGGTGTTTGTACTGCCCTGGCATTTGAGGGTCTCCACAATCATTACATGTATGGCCAGCATTAGGAGTTTCTGCTATTCTCCTTATATTGAGCATACAGGTAATGAGATTTTTTTTCCGTTCAGCCTCTGGGCTGAAAGAAAAAAATGAACGACACAGATTTCTTCATTCGCATCGATCAATGTGGATGAAAAAATCTCTGCCAAAAAAAAAGGAGGGGAAAGGCGTCTGCCAGGACATAGGAGCTCCGCCCAACATCCATACCCACTTAGCTCGTATGCCCTGGAAAACTTGATTTCTCCATTCACATGTGGATGAATAAATCATTGCCGGGATTTTTTTATTTATTTTTTATATACAAAGTGTTTGCCAAAGCATATGAACACCGCCACCTCCTCAGCTCATATGCCTCGGCAAACATATCTTTTACTGCAGAGGAGAAATCTCGTCTTGCAGCGCCGCATACACCGACTTGTGTGTAATCTGACAGCAGCGCAATGCTTCTGTCAGAATGCACATCAGTGCTGCAGCTAGTCGATCGGTTGGTCCAACTGGAAGGTAAAAAAAAAAACAAAGAAAAGAAAAAACCAGGCCGCAACGCAATAAATTTTATTAACTTTATAATAACTTTAGAACAGAACATATAAAGCAGCTCTGTGTAAATGGGCCCTAATAGCCCTGTGTGCCTGTCCTGTGAGATGTGATCCCTATGCTAAGTGTACCTGGTACTTGTGTGTGGTACTTCCGGAAACACTCTCTAAAGCATAGGACAGGGTGGTCAGGGCAGTCAGGACAGAAATAGCGGGTGTCACGCCTTATTCCACTCCTGCTACAGACACGACATCTTTTTCGGGGTGACGGTTGGGTTGAGGTACCAGGAACGACACTGGGGAAATGTCGCTCGTGTAGACGGCTAACTACACTGGTGGATGGGGCCACGGAACCTCCTGGATACAGGAGGTTCTCGATGATCTTATCCTAAAATTTGAGGAAGGATCCTGTTCTCCCAGCCTTACTGTAGAGAACAAAGCTATTATATGCAGCCAATTGAATTAAATATACAGACACCTTCTTATACCAGCGTCTGGTGCGTCGGGAAACTAAATACGGAGACAACATCTGGTCATTGAAGTCCACCCCTCCCATGAGCAAATTATAGTCGTGGACACAGAGGGGCTTTTCAATGACTCTGGTTGCTCGCTCAATTTGGATTGTCGTGTCTGCGTGAATGGAGGAGAGCATGTAAACGTCACGCTTGTCTCTCCATTTCACCGCGAGCAGTTCTTCGTTACACAAGGCAGCCCTCTCCCCCTTTGCAAGACTAGTTCGCGCGGTGCCACAGCAGCCAATCTGTTCTAGGAACAAATGCCTGAAGAGGGCCACACTTGTGTAGAAATTGTCCACATAAAGATGGTACCCCTTGCCAAAAAGGGTGACACCAAGTCCCAGACTGTCTTCCCACTGCTCCCCAGGTAGTCAGGGCAACCGACCGGCTCCAGGGTCTGATCTTTTCCCTCATAGATCCGAAATTTGTGGGTATAGCCTGTGGCCCTTTCACAGAGCTTATACAATTTGACCCCATACCGGGCGCGCTTGCTTGGGATGTATTGTTTGAAGCCAAGGCGCCCGGAAAAATGTATTAGGGACTCGTCTACGCAGATGTTTTGCTCAGGGGTATTGTCACGGAATGTGTACAGGAAACAAGACAACACAAAATGAATATACGACTCACTGGATCCAAAACTGAGGAACAAAAAGGGAGACCCCTGCATAAGACCTGGCTCTCTCCCTTACTGCTCAGCCTATGCGAAAATCCCAATGGTAGATGATCGCATATCCTCGTACCTCGACTGTATAACACCTGAACACCCTACAATAGTGAGGGCACACGACCACCGGCTCCCTACACTAGATACGGAGGGAGTCAGGGTCACCTGGGATCCAGCAAACAGAAAAACACAAATGCACAACACTTATCTTGTAGAAGACTGGGAAGTAGGATCAGCATGCACACACACTCCAGGAAATAATATAAACCGCACACTGATGCACTATGGGGAGGAATTTAAAGGGATGCAATCAGTCCAACTACATGACAGCTGAGAGAGGCTAACGAGATGAGGAACTGAAAGCAAAACAAAGGAAGCTCAAGGAGGAGGTTCTGAAAGGCATCTGTCAGAGCTTCTCAGATGTCTAGTGGTGACAGGTATACAAATCTGCAAATTTCTGGTTGAAGTGGTCTATGAGGGGCTGAATTTTGTGGAGCCGGTCAAAAGCTGGGTGGCCTCTGGGACGGGAGGTGGTGTTATCGCTAAAGTGCAGGAAACGCAGGATGGCCTCAAATCGTGCCCTGGACATAGCAGCAGAGAACATGGGCATGTGATGAATTGGGTTCGTGGACCAATATGACCGCAATTCATGCTTTTTGGTTAGACCCATGTTGAGGAGAAGGCCGAGAAAAATTTTTAATTTGGAAACTTGGACTGGTTTCCACCGGAAAGGCTGGGCATAAAAGCTTCCCGGGTTGGCGGATATAAATTGAGTGGCATACCGGTTTGTTTCTGCCACAACTAAGTCCAAGAGCTCCGCAGTCAAGAACAGCTCAAAAAATCCCAGGGCCGAACCGATCTGAGCTGTCTCAACCCGAACTCCAGACTGGGCGGTGAAAGGGGGAACTAATGGTGCGGCTGAAGTTGGGGACTGCCAATCAGGATTTGCCAGCACCTCAGGGATTCTAGGGGGTCTACGGGCCTGTCTGTGCGGTGGCTGCGATGGGGTAACTACTGCACGTGCCACCGTACCAGCTTCAACTGCCCTTCTGGTGCTCGCCACTTCACCATGTTGTACGGCAGTGCTGGTACTAGGTCCAGGGAGGGCTGCGCTGCTGGTGTATGCCTCACCACGTAATCCGACAGCGCCAGCCCCACTCTGCTGCCCTTGAAGCGGATCCTGCGCAACCTGTGGTCTAGCGACACGGGGCCGGGTACGCCTGGTGGTATCAGGGACCTCAACCTCCTCGTCTGAACTTTGACTCAGACTGCCACTGCTTTCTATAGGTTCATATTCTGACCCGCTAGATTCGTCAGATGAGGGTTCCCATTCCTCATCCGACTGGGTCAGAAGCCTGTAGGCCTCTTCAGAAGAATACCCCCTGTTTGACATTTGGGCTACTAAATTTAGGGGTATTCCCTGAGACTACCCAAAAAAAAAAGCAAGCCTGTCTTACAAATGGGAGGCTAGCAAAGTACCGGAGGCTGCTGCGGTTGATAAAAAATATCAAAACTGATTTTTTTATCGCGCAGCGCTTGTAAAGTGATTGTGCAGTGATCCCCCAAAAAAATTTTTGGTCACTGCGGCGGGGCGGGCGTGGGTGAACGCACGTGTGGGCGACCGATCAGGCCTGATCGAGCAAACACTGCGTTTTGGATGGAGGGCGAACTAAGGTGACACTAATACTATTATAGATCTGACTGGGATCAGTTTTGATCACTTACAGATACTATAAAAGTACAAAAGTGACTGCGAAAAAGTGACTGCGGTGCGGTGGGCTGGGCGCTAAACGATCACTAAACTACCTAACCAAGGGGCCTAAACTATCCCTAAAACCTAACAGTCAATACCAGTGAAAAAAAAAAAGTGACAGTTTACACTGATCACTTTTTTCCTTTCACTAGGTGATTGACAGGGGCGATCAAGGGGTGATCAAGGGGTTCATTGGGGTGCAGGGGGTGATCTGGGGCTAAAGTGTAGTGTTGGTGGGTACTCACTGTGATGCCTGCTCTTCTGCTGAGACCAACCGACGAAAAGGACCAGCAGAGGAGCAGGGAAGCCATTTAACACATCATATTTACAAATATAATGTGTTAGATGGCTTCTGATTTGAGATTTTAAAAATCATCAGCTTGCCAGCCACGATCATTGGCTGGCAGGCTGGTGACGTGACCCCTCTCTAACTTTTGCCGGCCCGCGATGCGCATGCGCGGGCCGGCTAAGCGCGTCATCTCGCGTCTCGCGAGATGACACTTATATGCGTGACTGTGCCTGGAGCTGCCGCCTCCGGAACGCAATCCTGCGTTAGGCGGTCCGAAGGCGGTTAAAGGCTATGTACACCTTTGGGGAACTGAGATGCTCTATTAACAGGATCAGAATTTTCTCTCTCTTCCTTTGGTCCTTGGATGTAAACTTCCAGTTTGATACTGCTGCAGCAAAACGCTGGGCGCAGTGGTGACCTGCTCCCCTTTCGTCATTATAAATAGTCACATGATGGATAAGTAGTATGTCACCGCTGCGGCCAGCGATTGGTTGAAGTGGCATTAAACCAGAAGTTTACATCCAGGGACTTGAGAGAAGCAGAAGAGGAAAGAGAGTGCAGGAGACAGGAGCAGGGTCAGGAAGCAGGTAAGTATGCTTCCCTTTTCAGTTATGCCCAGATGGGGAGTTTGCTAAAACTCACCAAATGTGCACAACCCCTTAAAGGGGAGTGTATCACCTATATTTTCTTTACTATTTTAAATCAAATAGTGACACATAGTCCTGTTTTTTTTAAGTGTTTTTATTTTCTGATTGTAGATTTTTATCCTATTTACTGTATATGATTATGAGGACAGCCGTCTTGCTTTACAGCAGCTACATGGACCATAGGTTGGAGGTACTCACTGACTTCTATTAGAGAGTGCAGAGTTCCCGGTGCAGAGGGTAGGGGTGGTGATAAGTGTCCATAAACTATTGTGAATGATGGATCCTGCGCTATCTATATAATGTTAACTGTAATTGTATTCCAGCTTGTGATGATAATAAGATGCCTGCTGAAAAGTGACTGGATACCTTAAGGTATTAATGGACAATTTTCAGAAGGAAAGTGCCTGAGTAATAGGTTCTAGTTGTCTAATTTTGTGGAAAGGTGTGCTAATTGTCTTGTTTTGTCTATGGGTTTGATCCTTCACTACCTGACCTGACCTCTGCCAGATCCCTTTAATGATCCTGAACTACCTGCCCTGACCCTTGGACTGACTTTGGATTGCTTGTACACTGCCTACCTTAACCGTGGCTTGTCCCTGACTATAGTTTGGTGAAAACAAGTCAGGATAGTCCAAACTGAAAAAGTATAAAGATGTTCCATGAGATAAGCAACTACATGAGCATATCTGTTCATATCTGGTCATCCTTGAGAACCCCTTTAAAACTGAGTATAGTGCTCGGTAAGGGAAGGGGCCCATGGCCTTTCTTCCATGGGGACCAGATGACCCACACTCTGCCTCTTCCCACCATGAATTTGTCATCTAAACAAGTGGTATAACAAACCATTTTCTACCCTTAACTTTTTGCTGATTTGCAAATGCCTCTAGTGAGACACTTATAACATTCTGCCATCATATCTTCTCTTTTTGAAAATTCTACAAGTAAATCCATGATCTTTACTAAACACAAAAAGGTAAAAATATAGAAAGAAAATAACATTTGAGCGTTCTCCTGAGTTGTATACTAACTAAACCCCTCAATCACTGCGGCATCTGGACACGTAAAACATGACTGGCAGAGCTGATTAGTGTGTAATGACAGGCTGGTTACTCAGTAATTATATATTTCATATTGCATGTGACACGTACTAGCCATATACAGAAAACCTTACATTACGTCTAAGAAAAAAACACATCCAACAAGACACAAATGTCACTTTAGTGGCTGTTTATGAACTGCTGAAGCGTTACACGTATAAAGCAAACCGAATGAAAGGTCACATCTCACAACGCCAGCCTGTGCCAGCCGGGCTTTTATAAAAAACAATATGCAAGTAGGGATGAACAAATCTGATTCCACTCAAATTTTGTAAAAAATTTCAAAGAGGAGCTGAATCCAAATTTTGGGGTACTTCAATATGGGTGAATTTTGGAGTGAGAGAGAAAAAATTATTATTTGTTTTTTTAAGTGAGAAGCAAGAGAGAAAATGGCCTCATGCACACAACCGTTGTGTGCATCCGTATCCGTTGTTCCGTTTTCCGTGATTTTCTGAGTACCCATTGACTTTCAATAGGTCCGTTCAAAACTTGGAAAATGCTCCGTTTGTCATCCACGTCCGTGATCCGTTTTTCCTGTCCGTCAAAAAAATAGGACCTGTCCTATTTTTTGGACGGACAACGGTCCGCGGACCCATTCAAGTCAATGGGTCCGTGAAAAAACACGGAGGCACACAAGATTGTCATCCGCGTCTGTGATCCGTGTCCGTTTTTTTTCCTATCATTTTCAAGGCAAACTTGACTTTTCTGGTCTGGTGATCTTCCAAAAATCAAGGAAGACACACGGGAGAAAAAACGGACACGGATCACGGAACAACGAAACCCCGTTTTGCGGACCGTGAAAAAATACTGTCGTGTGCATGAGGCCTTAGCAGACATCAAGGTATTATACATCAATGTTCAGGGAAATTGCAACCCTTTTGATTCGGTTAGAATTAGAATCAATTCGGATCGAAATCAATTCGGTGAACTGGATCGAACCCAGAGGATTTTTCAGTGATTCTCTCAGTTATGACACTCTAAGCTGTCTTTAGGCCTCTTTCACACTTGCGTTGTCCTGATCCGTCGTGTACTCCATTTGCCGGAATTACACGCCGGATCCGGAAAAACGCAAGTGAACTAAAAGCATTTGAAGACGGATCCGTCTTCAAAATGCGTTCAGTGTTACTATGGCAGCCAGGACGCTATTAAAGTCCTGGTTGCCATAGTAGTAGTGGGGAGCGGGGGAGCAGGGGAGCAGTATACTTACAGTCCGCGCGGCTCCCGGGGCGCTCCAGAATGACGTCAGAGCGCCCCATGCGCATGGATGACGTGCCATGCGATCACGTCATCCATGCGCGTGGGGCGCCCTGACGTCACTCTGGAGCGCCCCGGGAGCCGCACGGACGGCAAGTATACTGCTCCCCCGCTCCCCACTACACTTTACCATGGCTAAACAGGACTTTAGCGTCCTGGCAGCCATGGTAACCATTCAGAAAAAGCTAAACATCGGATCCGGCAATGCGCCGAAACGCCGTTTAGCTTAAGGCCGGATCCGGATTAATACCTTCCAATGGGCATTAATTCCGGATCCGGCCTTGCGGCAAGTGTTCAGGATTTTTGGCCGGAGCAAAAAGCGCAGCATGCTGCGGTATTTTCTCTGGCCAAAAAACGTTCCGGTGCGGAACTGAAGACATCCTGATGCATCCTGAACGGATTTCCCTCCATTCAGAATGCATTAGGATAAAACTGATCAGGATTCTTCCGGCATAGAGCCCCGACGACGGAACTCTATGCCGGAACAAAAGAATGCAAGTGTGAAAGAGCCCTTAGATGGCCAGAAGTTAGAGTCATTGCTAGGCCATTGCTGGAAGCTGTCTGTTCCCTTTTTAGCTCCATTCAATGCCGTCTGCAGAATTAAAATTGAAAGACCCGGCAGAAGCCGCTTTGCAAAATCTGTCATTTGAATGGGACTTTAGGCTTTCATTCATTTTGGGCAAGAAGGGCCATAGTCAGGAGAAGGTAGGCCTGCCGGACTATATGTCCTGTGGGGGGGGGGGACAATAATCTACTGGGCCTTGCCTATGGTATTTTTATAGGGCAAGGATAGCAAGCTGAGGGATATATTCATGGAAAACATCTATATGAAAAACTGTGGGGCACATTTATTATGATGGTGTTTTAGATGATAAGCCCTATAGCTGGCGGTGGATCCGCCAGAATTATGAAGAGGCGCCGGCCTCTACTGTACATAACTTCGGTGGATCCACTTCCACTTCTAAATGTAAGACAGCTTCCTTGCTGTCTTACATTTAGACCATTTTCCATGCCTAAAACAGGCGTAGAAAATGTTATATGAGACGGGCCCACTGGCCGATTCCCTTACCCACCACGCCAACTTTTTTAGACTTGGCGTGAAAGGGGGAAAGTCACAGATTGCGTTGCAAAAGTCCTTTGCACCGCTATCTGCACCATAAATATGCCTAATTTAGGAATGAGAGCTGAAGTGTGATTGGTTTCTATCAGCAACAAAGACATATTCACTTTAAGGGTGAGGCTAGATAGTGACTTTCGGCAGGTCTCAGAAAAGTTGCATGGGCAAAAACATTTGTGTGATCAGCTGTTACGTGACTAAAAACAGAAGCTAGCCACAGGTAACTTGCAGGAGACTTGTCGTCTATGATGGCAAAATCACTTGTGATTTGTGACCCTAAATCTACCAGTGTGGGATTGCTTGTGATTTTATGTTTCGCAACACATGTCGCTGTGCAGCTCCTACCATCGTTGTTTTTTTTTTTTTTGTTTGTTTGTTTCCTTATCTCCTCTAACAATCTTACCCCTGTGTGGAGGATTCAGTTTGCTGCCCTAATCTTGGGTGTACACTGGCCAAGATAGAGTGACTTATTGGTGCCCCGTCTGGTATTTAGTACCTAGGGAAACATGTCCTTCCAGCCCCCTATGGCTACGCTCGTACCAGTGATCTAGAGACTGATGACAAGTTACAGAGGTATTCAAACTTCAATGTACCACTTGAAGGGATGAAATTGGTGAGTCACATAAGTACTTGAAGTGCCTTCAGGTCCATAACACAGACACTTAGAGACTCTTTTCATACTAACTGTCTGCACCAGTTTCTTATACCCCCCCTTCCCCCAAGTACATTTTATTTGATAATAAGCTAAGTGTAAAGGGAGTATGTCTGCACTTTTCTGTATGCTAAACTTCTGTGAGTAGTAGATAGGGACCAGGAAGGGCACTGCAGATATACCTTTGGTGGAGTTGTTCTTATCAGGAGTAGTGTGAATATTACATTTTTTTCTGCCAGATTTGCATGGGGTGGATATTCACTGTAAAGTGCTCTCTGCATTGAGATGTTTCATGCCCCTCCCCTCTGCTGTGGGTGACAGCTGCAGCATCCAACCAGGAGACCACTAGAGTCACCATTCAGAGCAGTGGGACTGTGAAGAAGATCAATGCAGAGAGCACTTCATAGTAAAGCTTCACCCTGGACACTTGCAGGAGCAGAACCTTGCAGAATAAAACCTTATATTCACACTTACACCTAATTATAAAAGCTCTACAAAATGTATGTTTGTTCTGCTCTGTTTAGGCCCTATCTAGTGTTGTCAGCAGTTTAGCATGGTCACAACTGCTGACAGGCCATGTACTGAATTTAAAAAAGCAAAGAATTTCTTACAAAAACAGCACCATACCTGTCCACGAGTTGTGAGTAGCACTGCAGCTCATCACTACACACTTCAATTATTATCAGTATCCCATTCCCACATGTCATGGTAGTCTAGGAGCTGCTTGCTGGAAGCCTAAGAGTACAGCCACGTGGTCAGGTTTCCTGGTGCAGTTTTGGAAGCCAAAATCAGGAGTAGAAGAGAAGAGAAAGTATAAAGGACAGATATGACTTCTTGAATTCACTTCTGGTTTTGACTTCCAAAACTGTATCAAGAAACCTGACACAAGCTACAGATTTCATTGCGGATTACTTCAGTCTCCCATTTGCTCATGTCATAGAGAAGACAAGAAAGCTCAGGTATAATGAGTTGTTTTCTGAGGTCCTCACACTATGGAGTTGATTAAGCTGTCCTTGAAAAATGAAGGTAAGGGCACATTCACACTATGATTGGAGTATGCACCAGAAGAGGCCCCAGTATATACTGTACATCAAATGTATGAATAAGCTATTCACCTAATGGAGGTCAAAAGTGTGTCCTTTTTGCAAACCTTCAGGCCGGTAAACATTGTTCTTTATTTCTCCCCTTTGTAGAATAGCTCAGTTGAGTGCACTAATCTATACACAAGCATCCAATAAAAACACATATACTGTTGGTGCAATATACCACTCTATGCCTGTAAGAGGGTTAAAACAGCATTGCCCCTCTTACAAGAAAAAACATGTGGAAATTTTATTAGGATGTGTTTTTAATATACTGTGTATTGTCATCATGTCTCTCAGTGTCGATGTAAACCATTGGAGTGGATATCTTCCCGTGTATGTCCTATCACAGCTGCTGGGCGCAGAGGTCTCCGTCGGCGGGTGGTCCATGTGCTAAGCGCTTGGCTGTGGGCTGGGGTAGACTGATGTGTTCAGCAGAGCAGTGTTTTCTTGGCTGATGTATGGACGCCGGCTAGGGCCCCCGCGCAAGACGTGGATTTATTGGCTTGGCGTGGATGCATTTGTTAAGAGAACAATATATGAAAGGAACGTGCGTTTGTTGTCTCTAGTGCGCCTGATCAGCCGCTGGAGATAATGACGTTGTCCTGTAAATAAACGTGCATGAGGATCATAGTAACTTTATTTGGCATTGATCACTGAGCAAGGCTGGATAAAGTTCACTCCAGTTGTAATGGGAGATTATTGTATATATGTGTTTGTTAGCTGGCTATGTTATTCTAAATGATCGTGTCTTGTCTTCCTATGTCATCACTTCCTGTATGTCATCACTTCCTGTATGTCATCACTTCCTGCATCCTTGTTACATTAAGTAAGTGGTCGGGTGACGGGCTGGCCCATTTTCTATTGTTACACATTTTGTGAGTAAACAATAAAAGTGAACAGACTGGACGGGAGCAGGGCAGTTGCTCAGCAGAACTGAACATGAAAACACCTTTGTAAGCTAGTGTGACGCACAGGAATGAAGAAAAATCAGGTGGAGGTGTTCCCAGTAAAGAGGATCCGCCCTTCCTCTAACAATTGAATAAAATAGGGATAAGAATACTGGGCACT
Organism: Bufo gargarizans; assembly: GCF_014858855.1. Classification (NCBI taxonomy): domain Eukaryota; kingdom Metazoa; phylum Chordata; class Amphibia; order Anura; family Bufonidae; genus Bufo; species Bufo gargarizans. The sequence goes on along the minus strand of NC_058082.1, from coordinate 46,864,824 downwards.
CTCACTTTATGTTGAATCATGCACTTTAGTATACATACAATTGGTTGTCATATAAACGCATAATCTTAGTAAAACCATAAATTGGACTTGGATAGAATTAAGGCTACTTTCACACTTGCGCTTGATCGGATCCGTTCTGAACGGATCCGATCACATTAATGCAGACGGAGGCTCCGTTCAGTACGGATCCGTCTGCATTAATAACTTTAAAAAAAATTCGCAAGTGCGCAAGTAGCCTGCGCGGATCCGTTCAGACTTTCAATGTAAAGTCAATGGGGGACGGATCCGCTTGAAGATTGAGCCATATGGTGACATCTTCAAGCGGATCCGTTCCCATTGACTTACATTGTAAGTCTGAACGGATCCGCTCGCCTCCGCACGGCCAGGCGGACACCCGAACGCTGCAAGCAGCGTTCAGCTGTCCGCCTGTCCGTGCGGAGGCGAGCGGAGCGGAGGCTGAACGCCGCCAGACTGATGCAGTCTGAGCGGATCCGCTCCATTCAGACTGCATCAGGGCTGGACGGCTGCGTTCGGGTCCGCTCGTGAGCTTCTTCAAACGGAACTCACGAGCGGACCGACGAACGCTAGTGTGAAAGTAGCCTAATAAAACACTAAAAAATGCTACCTAAAAATATGCAATAAAAAGTTTATAATATATTTCCAAAATTAAATGAGCAATGGGGTTGGATCCCGACTGCTTGCTGATAATGGTCTTGTAGCTAAAAGCAATCTTTTCACAATGTCATTTAGAATCCACACTTTGAATTCCCTTTAAGAAGGCTTGGGATACTACAATTTAAGTAGTTCACCTGGGTGAGTATAATCGCGGCGTCCCGCTTTTACTCACTGTGCAGTATGATTTTTCTTGCTGATGAACTTGCGATCCAAACACTCCTACCGTAGCTGTAAACTTCTCAGGCTTTCGTTCCTGTGTCACTGGAGTCCTCTGGGTACCGCTCCGTAGTTCCTTAGAGCCGGCAAACCCTGGGACTCAGAACACCTTTCCCCGCGTTGGCTGACCTGTGCCACGATACTTTGTATCCTCGTGTTCTGCGCTTTTAGCCGCCGGCGTGTCAGGGCTTGGAGAAGAATAGAGAACAATAGAGAACAATACCCATAGTGAAAAATATATACATACTAAACTCAAAAACCGTTCCAAAAAATATCCAAGGAACGAAATCAGCCATGAGATGGCGACATTTAAAGAAAGCGTGGAGAATGACCTACGCAGGATAAAAGATACTAATAAATATAGACGCAAGAATTTAACTAAGGGAGAAATTGGCACTTTAAAAGAACTACAGAAGGATAATAGGATTATCATCCGCCCAGCCGACAAAGGGGGGTCAATAGTTATACAAGATGTAGAACAATATAATCAGGAATGCTACAGACAACTGTCAGATAAGGACACATATGAGAAACTAACGAAAGACCCTACAGGTGACTTTTTTATAGGACTAACTGACTTAGTGGAGGATGGTAAATTGAAAGGGATTTTAACAGATAATGAATATAATTTTATATTGAAAAAACACCCAAGAATACCGGTATTCTATTGTATACCGAAGGTGCATAAGGATATGAATAACCCACCCGGCCGCCCCATAGTTTCAGGGATAGAGTCACTAACGTGCAATTTATCCAAATATATTGACGTCTTATTGCAACCGACGGTTAAAAAGATTGTCTCATATACTAAGGACTCGACACAAATAATAAATATTATAGAAAATATGGAATTTGAAGACGATTGGTGGATGGGCTTTGGATGTCCAATCCTTATACACTGTTATTAAACATGAGCAAGGGAAACGAGCAGTTGAGTCCCAATTAAGACAAGAAGGAAGGCCGAAGGAGGAACAAATCAATTTTTTTATTCAAAGTATAGATTTTATATTAACGCATAATTATTTTAATTTTGAAACAAATTTTTATCTCCAAACCCAGGGCACAGCCATGGGCACCAGGTTCGCCCCCAGTTATGCGAATCTGTTTATGGCGGATTGGGAGGACCGTAATATTACCCCCCGACTGGGGGTGGACCTGGTGCTATGGCAAAGGTATATAGACGACGTGCTTTTTATTTGGAAATCGGGTAAGGAATCTTTGGAGAATTTTTTAGGGGCAATTAATTGTAACAACCTTAATTTAAAATTCATCCACACCATTAATAAGGAGATATTAGAATTTTTAGATTTAAAAATTTTCGTAGAGGACAGGGTACTAAAAAGCTGTACATATATGAAACCCACCATGAGAAACAGTTATATTTTATACAACAGCTGTCACTTACCTAGTTGGTTGATCAACATACCGCAGGGCCAGTTCCAAAGAATAAAGCGGAATTGCACATCAGAAGAACAATTTGAAAAAGAAGCAAATAAGATAAGAGAGGCATTTTTAGAAAAAAATTATCCAGAGGAGCTAATAACTGGATCCTTGAATAAAGTGAGAGACATGAGAAGGGAAGATTTCTTTTTAGAAAAGGTGAAGAATAAAGATGGGGAGAAGGAAAAAATAAGGATTATTTTACCATTTAATGATGAATATAGGAGGATCCAAAGGATAATAGGGAGGCATTGGTATTTATTAAAAAAGGACAAAACAATAGGCCCCCTGATTCCAGAAAAACCTCGGATAACTTTTACTAAAGCCCCCAGTTTAGGCAACAAGGTGGCCCCAACAATAAAAAGAAGAGATAAAGACATTGGCTGAATATGGAGGGTTTCCATAGATGCGGGAAATGTGGGAACTGTAGGATAACTTCCTTCCCCCGGAAGACAAAGGAGATTATATCTTCGGTAAATAATCACAAACATACAATAAAGGATTTCTTAACATGTAACTCCGACAATGTTATATATATTATCGAGTGCCCATGTGGGCGCCAATATGTTGGGAGAACAAAAAGACTTTTAAAAAAACGCATCTCCGAACATATTACTAATATTAAAAAGGGCCTAGAAACACACACACTGTCTAAACATTTTAAGTTGATGCATGATAAAAACCCTGCAGGTATTAAATTCGCAGCAATCGATAAGGTGGACAAAGGATGGAGAGGAGGGGACCACATAAGTAAAATGTCCAGACTAGAGTCCCAACAAGTATACGAATTGAACACACTGATGCCGGGTGGATTGAATGCAGAGTTCGAGTTGTTCGGATTTCTGTAAATTGGTGGATGTCCCCCGTGGACGGCAAAACCCCTACAGGTTTTCCCTCTCCTGGGGGGTTCGGCCCTTCGCTGGGGACCTCCACCCGTCGTCTTATCCCCAATTTGGGAAGATTCAATCCACCCTTAATTTCAAACTATTAAGAGTAATAAAAGTGTTGGAAAAATGTTTCAAAAAATTTATTGAAAAAAAAAATTAACTAAAATATAAAAAAAACGGAAAAAAAAATAAACAAAATAATGAAAAATGATTTTTCGTTGGGGACGATGTAATAATGAATATGGTCCCTATAAGATATTTGAACACTGGGATATTGGAGATTGAGAGATAGAGTAACATTGAGAAAAACATTGGATTCGGCTATTAGGGGGTTAAAGCCTTTGTTCCAGCCTCTTGGAACAAAGAATAGGAATCTGTATTAAACTATTGCTGGTCTATCTCAATGTTATTTCACCTCGGTCTATATAATTGACAGGAGGGAATAATGGAGTGATCTGTACATAACTCGTCATCCAAATCCCTCCGATTAATAATGAATAAATTCAAACCGCACAGATATCGCAGGAATGTTTTCAGTTTGTTTTGGTTGAAAGGCAATATGGTGAATAAAATGATATAGCATTTTAGCCCATGACTATATTGAGTATATAGGGGTTTGTGAATATTAATGTCTGTAAAGCAGAATTTAGTTTTAATGTAGTGGTGTTTTTATGGACGATTAGGTTTAAATCCACAAGGAATGAACTAAAAATCTGTACCAGCTTTTGTGGAAAATGGGGAGAATCAACACCTGTTTGAGTAATTTGAATCATCATGGCTCTATAAAAGCAAGCATTTGTGGGGGAATCACTACCACTGAGGAAGGGGCAAAGTACCCCGAAACGCGTTTGGTAAAGAGACCCCCAGATCAATCACACGAAGTACATGCTGGAATTATAAAGGCTGTGTTGTACTTAAAGTATTCGAGGATTCCGTGATTTACCAAGCCCTGACACGCCGGCGGCTAAAAGCGCAGAACAGGAGGATACAAAGTATCGTGGCACAGGTCAGCCGACGTGGGGAAAGGTGTTCTGAGTCCCAGGGTTTGCCGGCTCTAAGGAACTACGGAGCGGTACCCAGAGGACTCCAATGACACGGGAACGAAAGCCTGAGAAGTTTACAGCTACGGTAGGAGTGTTTGGATCGCAAGTTCATCAGCAAGAAAAATCATACTGCACAGTGAGTAAAAGCGGGACGCCGCGATTATACTCACCCAGGTGAACTACTTAAATTGTAGTATCCCAAGCCTTCTTAAAGGGAATGCAAAGTGTGGATTCTAAATGACATTGTGAAAAGATTGCTTTTAGCTACAAGACCATTATCAGCAAGCAGTCGGGATCCAACCCCATTGCTCATTTAATTTTATGGACTGGTCACCATTCTAGCCCTATTGTGGAAATATATTATAAACTTTTTATTGCATATTTTTAGGTAGCATTTTTTAGTGTTTTATTAATTCTATCCAAGTCCAATTTATGGTTTTACTAAGATTATGCGTTTATATGACAACCAATTGTATGTATAATAAAGTGTATGATTCGACATAAAGTGAGAGTGCCCAGTATTCTTATCCCTATGAAAACACCTTTGTCTGACTGCGGTTGAGAGATTTGCCTGTCCTTGCACAAAGTCTGATGAGAGCGGATTTCTACTATTAATATTTCTACAACACTTTACAGTTACAGCTGTCCCTAGGGGCTACAGTTGATCCTGCTGCAGCAGTAATACAACCTAAAACTGTTAACTGTTAAGTGGCTGTTTTTGCAGAGGACCCTTCAGCTTTGTACTGTATTCTTGTTGCATAATATTACATCTAAGCACTATTAAATGGGTCTTGAAAAAATATTCTACATTTTTCTAACCAGCTCCTGGATCTGAATACTTTTGTAATTGCATGCAATTAAAACATTTGGTATAGTCACTGAAACCCATCTGTATAGCGCCACCTGCTGTTTGCAGGGGTTGTCCTGCCATTTATACTGAGGACCTATCGTCAGTGTAATATATAAATAAAGGATTGTGCACTCTAAAGTAAAACAATCAAGGTGCCATGGGTAGCGGAAATAATTTCCAAATTCCAGTCTTAGGCTGGGTTCACGTGACGTTTTTTTCCCATCCATTTAACGTATATAAAAAACGTATACGTTAAACGGATGCCTCAGACTGACGCCATAGAGTGGCATCTGTTCACCATAGAGTTCCATTGTAAAAAAAAAAAACGTATACTTTTTTTTTACCATTGTAAAAAAAAGTTTACTTTTTTACCGGGCTGTGCAGAATACAAGAATGTGTTGTGCTGCGTTTTTGTATCCTTTTTTTTCCAACGTATATGTCAAACGGAGGCATAAAACGTGATGTGGACCAAGCCTTAGACTGATCCCACGCACACTCAAGAGGATTTTTTGTGTATGCAAAATCAGTGTTTATTGTACCAAACAAGCGTGCATAAAGACAAAATTGTGAATCAAATAATCGAGCGTGCTGCAAAAGCGAATTGGAGTAATATCCTTTATTGTATCTGCCAGTCGGTTAAATGCGACAGAGAGACTTTTTGGTCCGTACTGGACCTTTCTCAATTGGTTGCTGTAAATTGAAATAACAATCGAGGTAAAACGTAATAGAAGTAATGACATGATATAGGTACATGCAAACAATAGAAATCGGGATTAGGGATTATTCTGGATTACATTGGTACTATATCTACTATACATGAAAAACTGAATCTCTTTGCGCACATTTTTTGATCAAACTAAATGAGTGTCGGGCCCATCTACCAACGTACAAGGTGGCTTCTGCAGATGGATACCTAACACTAACAGCGTTCAGGGCGGTGTAGTTCTATTGTTTGTACTGTATGTATTACAATGTGCTGCCATACGTTTTTGTTTGCTGTCTGCATGTTAGCTTTATGGATGAGCACTGATATAGGTACAATAAGTGAAAAGCAGAAGTAATCGAATAATAGAATCATAAACAGAATAAATCATATTGGCAAATGCTCAGAAATACATGAGCAAGATAACAATGATGCTAATAGCTGGCATGAAATGGATATGATTTATAGAATATATACAGGTCCTTCTAAAAAAATTCGCATATTGTGATAAAGTTCATTATTTTCTGTAATGTACTGATAAACATTAGACTTTCATATATTTTAGTTCATTACACACAACTGAAGTAGTTCAAGCCTTTTATTGATTTAATATTGATGATTTTGGCATACAGCTCATGAAAACCCCAAATTCCTATCTAAAAAAATTAGCATATTTCATCCGACCAATAAAGAAAAGTGTTTTTAATACAAAAAAAGTCAACCTTCAAATAATTATGTTCAGTTATGCACTCAATACTTGGTCGGGAATCCTTTTGCAGAAATGACTGCTTCAATGCGGCGTGGCATGGAGGCAATCAGCCTGTGGCACTGCTGAGGTGTTATGGAGGCCCAGGATGCTTCGATAGCGGCCTTAAGCTCATCCAGAGTGTTGGGTCTTGCGTCTCTCAACTTTCTCTTCCCAATATCCCACAGATTCTCTATGGGGTTCAGGTCAGGAGAGTTGGCAGGCCAATTGAGCACAGTAATACCATGGTCAGTAAACCATTTACCAGTGGTTTTGGCACTGTGAGCAGGTGCCAGGTCGTGCTGAAAAATGAAATCTTCATCTCCATAAAGCTTTTCAGCAGATGGAAGCATGAAGTGCTCCAAAATCTCCTGATAGCTAGCTGCATTGACCCTGCCCTTGATAAAACACAGTGGACCAACACCAGCAGCTGACATGGCACCCCAGACCATCACTGACTGTGGGTACTTGACACTGGACTTCAGGCATTTTGGCATTTCCCTCTCCCCAGTCTTCCTCCAGACTCTGGCACCTTGATTTCCGAATGACATGCAAAATTTGCTTTCATCCGAAAAAAGTACTTTGGACCACTGAGCAACAGTCCAGTGCTGCTTCTCTGTAGCCCAGGTCAGGCGCTTCTGCCGCTGTTTCTGGTTCAAAAGTGGCTTGACCTGGGGAATGCGGCACCTGTAGCCCATTTCCTGCACACGCCTGTACACGGTGGCTCTGGATGTTTCTACTCCAGACTCAGTCCACTGCTTCCGCAGGTCCCCAAGGTCTGGAATCGGTCCTTCTCCTACAATCTTCCTCAGGGTCCGGTCACCTCTTCTCGTTGTGCAGCTGTTTTCTGCCACACTTTTTCCTTCCCACAGACTTCCCACTGAGGTGCCTTGATACAGCACTCTGGGAACAGCCTATTCGTTCAGAAATTTCTTTCTGTGTCTTACCCTCTTGCTTGAGGGTGTCAATGATGGCCTTCTGGACAGCAGTCAGGTCGGCAGTCTTACCCATGATTGCGGTTTGAACCAGGCTGGGAGTTTTTAAAAGCCTCAGGAATCTTTTGCAGGTGTTTAGAGTTAATTAGTTGATTCAGATGATTAGGTTAATAGCTCGTTTAGAGAACCTTTTCATGATATGCAAATTTTTTTAGATAGGAATTTGGGGTTTTCATGAGCTGTATGCCAAAATCATCAATATTAATACAATAAAAGGCTTGAACTACTTCAGTTGTGTGTAATGAATCTAAAATATATGAAAGTCTAATGTTTATCAGTACATTACAGAAAATAATGAACTTTATCACAATATGCTAATTTTTTTAGAAGGACCTGTAGCTAGCACAGTGTTGGCAGATGCGTATCACAGAAAATAGAGGAGGTGCATGGCTTTACCAGGGTGGCTGGATAATGTAGAGAAGGCCGCAATGGTGTTCAAAGTGTCCGTAACATGTTTATGCGGTACCGTGTATTATACCTCCCAAACTTTTTGGACATTTAAAGAGTGACACTTATGGTTCACTGTGTGAAAGATCCATTTTTCCTGCATCTCTATGCACTTCAATATTATTCTCTTTTGAAATAGCGCAAAAAGTATCTGAATATAGACATTTATAAAATTCTAATAGCATCAAATTATAAAATAATCTACAGACTGGCTCAAATATACAGAGAGGAACCAGAGAAACAGTTTCTGGGTCAATATTGTAAATGCAATAGTAAAAATCTATGCCTCAGATCAAAAAGAGGGACATTTATGGAGCAAAGAGGGACAGAGGGACTGTCCCTCCTAAAGATGGACCCTTGGGAGGTCTGGTATATGTGAGGATGTGAGGACACTGCCAGTGGAGCTGTGCCCGGAGGGAGGGGAGGAAGGGAGGAGGGACATGCGCACTCTGTATGTGAATATGTTGTCGCCATTAAGGAGGATGGAGAGATGGAGGGAGAGCGCACGCATCACGATCACAGAGTGTGACGTATCGTAGTAATGGCTGATAGAGCTGAGAAAAGACGCAAGAGGAGGATGGCGCATGCCCAGTGTGTAAATTAAATGCAGCGGAACATCTTAACTATTGGATACTAGAATTGGAAAGTCTGAAACTGGAGAGTATAGGGGGCAATTTATCAAACTGGTGTAAAGTAGAACTGGCTTAGTTACCCATAGCAACTTATCAGATACCACCTTTTATGTTCAAAAAGTGCTGTCCAAAATAAAAGGTGGAAGCTGATTGGTTGCTATGGGCAACTAAGTCAGTTCTACTTTCCACCAGTTTAATAAATTACCCCATAGTGTATATACAGTACATGAGTGTATGATAAGAGGGAAATATAGAAAATAAAATTAAAATAAAATAAAAGCTGGAAATAAGAAATAAGCAGAGAAATGAGAAATACTGTAGACCAAAAAAGGAGATGAGAGGAGATTAGTGTAGATAGTGTGGCAATGTGAACAGTGATGTCTACGGTGAAGCCCTAGAAGGGGTGTATATCTAATCTAGGTGAGATACGTAAGTAAAGTCCAGTAAGATGGCGCTGGCTTGAGCAAACCTAGTTGCTGAAGCTATTTTCTTTATTTGTTCAGGGCTGGATTTTATTGGATTGGGATGGTAGGTTTGGCAGTGGGACCTCCCAATCCACCCCCTCATTCCAGGGCATGTTTTCCTTTCACCTGAGGTGATCGCAGGTGAGGCCTGCTGTAATTAGGCCTACATAAAGCACCTCCCAGTGTGTCAGTCTGAGGAGGGAGAGAAAGAGTGTTTGTGAAGCAGAGTCCTGCTGAGGCTCTGGGTGTGTGGTGTTGTAACATCCCAGAGTTATCTTACAAAACGTTTTTACCCCGCTACAACTTGTTAAGTGTATTTATACTGTCATCTAATGTGATTTTATCTAATAGTCTCAAAAAATTTGCATTTTCTAAGCCTTGTACATGTATATTGCTGTAATTTCCATGTTCACCAGCTGGTGGCAGCAATGTTTTCAACAGGGTTTTAGCTACAGTTTAGTGTTTCTAGACTGGAATAGTACATTCCAGTTTAGCTCCCTCTTCTGTGAGGAGGTGTGGAATGTTCCCACATCCTGCCTCATGGGTAGGGAAGGAAGTTCAGTTAGTGTGCCAGCCACCCCTGCTAGGGGAAGGCTGTGTTTGTAGGAGCTCCCTGATATAGGGATCCAAAGCCAGGACCTTGTCTCGGCTGAGACATTTATCATCATCCCCAGCCTGAGCCTTTCAGTCTAAGCTGGTAGAAGAAAGCAGCCACCTCCAGTATTCCAGGAAGAAGCATACCCTGTGAGCACAACTGTGAGTACCATCCAGAGACCAGGAGAAGCCAAATTCCTCCTCAGCTAGTCAGTCCCCAATACAGCAGAAGACAGATATTGCAGAAGATATTAATTCCTGCCACATTACAGAGCCACAAGCAGACGACTTATCCTGCAAAGAGCTCCAGGCACATGATAGAAGCAGAAGATATAGATTCCTGCCACACATTGCCAATACCTGCTGGGACTTTAGACTAATGCTGTATCTCGCATGGATTAAAGCTGCATCAAGTAAAGACCAGTTTGAACTATATTCCAAGTCTGGATCTCAATTATTGCTACTAAATCCCTCAATCACTCCTACTAGCAACAAACTCATTTTATTGCAAGTGAGCCAGGATCCAGGAGTCCAGCTGTTCCAAGGTAGGAGACACCGTTGACACCATTACTGCTACCACACAGAGATATTATACCACTCTGGCATTCCTAACCTGGTATGTGAGTTACAACACCTTAAAGGGCCCTGAGACTGTACCCTGCGCACGCAATTGGCGTCACAAACAAAACCATAGACTATTATACCCATATCCTGACCCACTTCATAATTTTGCGTCCGTGTAACCGTACCACGGTCCGGCTCATTGCAGTCTCAGCTAGCAAGGCTGAGGGGCCACAAGGCTAGGATATAGCCTGAATTTTGGGGGATGCAGTAACGCCTGCGGAAAGAGGTTCACTAGGTCAGAGTCGGGAGGACTACAATCCCCCAAAAGGTACTGGAATCGCCACAGCCTAGAGGCTGCTGGATTGATGGTGATTGATGGAAGCTGAGGAAAGCCGCATTTGATGTCCATGTGTGAACTGAGCTCTATGAGTGAGATAGGGACGTATTTTGTTTAGGTAGTGCCTAGACGGGCAGGAGTTTATTTGTGTTTTAAGTGTATAGCGGTGCGGGAACCTCACCCCGCCCAGTGATGTATAACTGGACTATCCTGTATGAGAAGAGTGCCAAAATAAATGCACAGTTTGGACATGAAAATCCGTGAGTGTGACCCCCTGAAAAGAGAAGGTCCCTTACAATAGTGAAATGTAGATTAGAAAAGACAAGGATCAGTCTAAGATTATCGCAGGATAGGTCACCAATATCACTGTGCTGAAGACTCATAACTGGGCCTCCACGGTTATTTTGTATATTACCAATATCTGATCGGCCTAAGTCCCCTGAGGATAAGTCATCCATATATACTGCCTGCACGACCCCTTTAACTCTTTTTAGTTCCATTAAAGGAGTTGAATATGTAATCTTTTGATTGCTTATACTCAGGGGCGTACATAAAAATCATTGGGCCCCATGGCAAGAAACTGGATGCGCCAAATCCGGCACTACCGTGATTTTCGTTGTTGTTCTCTTATGACAGAGCAAAACAGCGAATGTCACTAGTGCAGATGTGAACAATGCCTAATATACACCTCAGCTGCTGCAGTCATCCACAGATCCCCATAAGTGTCATCCACCACAGATCCCCATAAATGTCATACACAGATCCCCATAATTGTCATCCACAGATCCCCTCTGCCCAGCGCCGCCTCCTAGCTAATTTATTCACTTCACTAGCCTCTGTGTAATCTCGCACAGGCGCACTGGCAGAGGCATCGTCGAACGAGGTGTGCTGGAAGACAGCACATGCGCACTTTGCTCGACGATGCCTCTGCCAGTGCGCCTGTGTGAGATTACACTGAGGCAACTGAAGTGAATAAATTAGCTAGGAGGCGGCGCCGCGGGCCCCCGCCGGCCCTGCATTCGGGGCACTGAACAAAACATCCGGGGCTCCAGCCCCAAATGTTTTGACCTAACGACGCCTCTGCTGGGCACAATGGGGCTGGTGGACATTCCGATAACCTCTAGCAATGCATGATCCAGAGAGCTCCGGCGGGTTGTTCTGCTGGAACTACTGCCGGCAGTGTAAAATAGGTGATAATTAGTGGGCAATGTATGGAGGGATAAAAGGAGACAACTCCCAGCATGTCCAGGCTGTTATTATTTATTTTATGCACTTATATATTCTGCAGCGCTTTACAACAGACATTATGATCACGCTGTCCCCAATAGGGCTCACAATCTAACTTCCCTATCAGTATGTCTCTGAAGTGTGGCAGGAAACCCACTCAAGCACGGGGAGAACATGCAAACTCCATGCAGATGTTGTCCTTGGTCGGATTCAAACCTAGGACCCCAGCACTGCAAGGCACCAGTGCTAACTAGAGATGAGCAAATTGAATCCAACAAAGTAGAATTTAATCCAAATTTCAGGATAAATTCGATTTGTCGCAAAGCCGAATTTCCTCGTGCTTTGTGGCAGCGAATCGATTTACCCTGAAAATGTGTAAAATAAAAAAAAAAATCATACTTACCTACTCCATTTGCTTGCGACGGGCCGGCCGAAATCCAGTGCGTGGTGACGTACTGTATGACAATGTCATAATCTCGGGCAGCGCGATATTTTGTGCAAGATCTTCAAGCAAGATGGCATTGGCTGGCCCCTCGCGAGCAAATGGATGAGGTAAGTGTGATTTAATTTTTTTTCTGTTAATTTTACACTGAATTATTACATGTATGGACGTGGCATCTGAGCGGTAGAATGACGGGGAGCGACTCTATCGCAGCTCCCTGTCATTACTCCCGCTACTTACAAAAATAAATTCGCCTCGTGACGAAAAGTAATTCGTCACAAAGTTAAATTGTATGTAAAATTCAGCAAAGCAGCTAAATTGAATTTTCTAAAACTTCGCTAATCTCTAGTGCTAACTATTGAGCCACAGTGGAAACAAGTTAACATTACAGTCAGAGGGTATAAGAGGAGAGAACTACAACCCCCAGCATTACCAGGCTGTTATTAAACAGCATCAGTGGATATTATAAGAGGAGAGAACTACAACTACAGGCATGTTCAGACTGCTATTGTAAGAAATCAGTGAATGTTACATGGAGGAGGAAATAGTAGGGCAAAACTACAACTCCCAGTATTAGGATGTTGTGGGCTATCCCAGGACACCACTCACTACATTTTCCTCTCCACCACTGAGCTCCATCTCCTTGCCCTCACATGACAATGACATCCTCACAGGTCCTTCAGCAATAAAACTACTGACTCTGTACTCTGTATGGCTACTAGTGTTGGGCGAGCATGCTCGGCCGAACACTAGTTCAGCTCGAGCATCGCGATGCTCGGCACATCATGGTGTTCGGCTGAATATTGCGTGTGCTCGAGCATGATGCTGGAGTCTCCTCCCCGCATGTTTGTTGGCTGCTACGCAGCCAATAAACGTGCAGGTAAGTACTGTAATTCACTGTAATGCCGTAGCCATGTTGGCTGCTGGCATTACAGTGATTGGCTGGCCAGAACGCGTCATCGGGTGCTATGACACCTGTTCAGCTCAGTATTAGTCAGAAAGAGCTGGAGAGCAGAAGGGAGAGATAGTGTAGGGATTGAAATAGCAATATTTTAGTTTTTATACTTGCTATAGACCTAAAAGTCCTTTTAAGGATTATTGTGTGTGGCAGCAATATATATTTTTAGCGCAACCTGCGCTAAATTCCTAAAACTTGTTAGAGACCCAAAAGTCCTTTTAAGGACTATAATTCTATTTGGCAGCAATATATATTTTTAGCTCAACCTGCGCTAAATAGCTTGCAATTGTTTGGCCGCTGCAGACAGCGACATTATCTGCGCTACATCTCCTGTCTAACGTGTGCGCAGCCTAAAAATATCTGTGACATCCAGTGTACTTTCTCCGTAGACGGTGTCGGCTGCGGACAGCTACATTACCTGCGCTACATCTCCTGTATAATGTGTGCGCATCCTAAATATCAGTGACATTCATTCAGTGTAATTTTTTATTAGGCGGTGGTGTAGCTGGCCAGCTAAGACCTGTCCTAGGTTGCTAATATAGCTTATATGTTTATACAGCTAGACCTGCCAATAACCTTAATACAGTTCCTATGTTTGTGTGTTAAAGACAAAAGCAGAATTATTTACAGTGACTTCATGTTTGGATGTCATATAACTGTTATATATATTCTGTTACCCAAAAGCAGAAAAGTTTATATGTCTTTGATTCATTATATGGATTTGAGGTAAGCTCAATTACACAGAAACAACAGAAAGCATAGAGTTAAACTGTTGTTGCTGGGCAGGAGTCTAGACCAATCACAGAGAGAGAAGCTGAACAGATATTCACTCCACTAAGAGCTATGTTTTATGGAAGCAGAGAGTCCTAAATAGGTATTTAAAACAGTTATATAATGTTCCTACTGTTAATACAGGGATTAGAACTGTATACTGAACCAGTTATATGTGTGATTACTTACAGTTCCACCAATTGCAAACTACAAAGTTCACAATCCAAATTCAAATACCATATTGCAATCCAAATTGCATACAATCATACTCAACCAATCTGCAAATAGTTACTGCTAACTGCATACTGCAAATTGGGACCAAATTCAGCAAGTGAACTATTAGTTAGACCTCAGATATACCTCTCAGAGAGATCATAAAGTGTTTAAATAACTTAAAGTGAGAGTACAGATACTCAAGAGAGAAATATATCCACCATTATATGTTGAATGACCAGATTGAATAGTTGAACCACCATCTTATGAATACCGCCATTTTGTGATATCTTTTCAACTCGTGTTTTGTACATGGACTATCTTCTGCGGAGGCAGCAGTGTTATATAAAGAAAAGTTGAAGTTAATAAAGAAGTTATTTCAAGCATTTGGTGTGCTGTTTAAGCCTACTGTTTCATAGAAGGGCGCTAGAGGAATTACAGAATAACAAACAGTTTAGTTAGACTAAAAGTCAGAGATATCAGAATTCTTCTAATGCCACAGCGCAAAAGGCACATCATAGTGCTGCATCTGCCACAGGTGGCGACAGCGACATTACTTGCGCTATATCTCCTGTTTAACGTGTGTGTATCCTAAAAATATCTGTGACATTCTGTGCACTTTATTTGCACATACACTTACAAAACCTGCGCTACTGTACAAGTGACATACTTACAATCATATATACCATTCAATATGCGCAAGGCGAGCAGTAAGGGACGGGGAAGTGGCCGTGCTGCTGATGGTGCACGCAGAGGCAGTGGCCCTGGGCGCTGTAAAACTGTGCCTGCTGCCAGAGCACACGAAACACACTCATCCATAATACCTAGCTTCATGTCCCAGTTTGCGGGGCAGCGCAGGACACCACTCTCGAAGTCAGACCAGTGCAACCAGGTGGTCGGTTGGATTGCAGCAGATAATGCTTCCAGTCAGTTAAGCACAACCCTGGCTTCCACCAAGTCCAGTCTGAGTAGCTAAGAGTCTGGTCAACAGGATCCTCACCCTGATACTCCTTCCACCCATCATGGAGAGTCTTGGCAAACAAGTGATCCCACACTCGGATATTCCGAGGATCTGTTTTTATTGCCATTCCTTAATTTGGGCATCTCGCCAAGCCCGCTTGAAGAGGGACATGAGGAGATCTTGTGCCCTGATTCCCAAACTATGGAGGATCCACAGTCAGAAGAAGATAACGGTGGGGAACGGCATTTAGTGTTTCACAAGGTGGATGATGATGATGAGACACAGTTGCCAAGTTAACCGCAATTAGTGTCTCAAGAGGTTCATGATGAAGATGAGACACAGTTGTCAATAACTGAGGTTGTTGTTAGGTCAACAAGTCAGGAGGATGACCAGAGTGAGGAAGTGGAAGAGGAGGTGCTGAATGATAAAGTCACTGACCCAACCTGGGAAGGTGGCAAGCCGAGCGAGGACAGCAGTACAGAGGGAGAGGGATCCGCAGCACCGCAACAGGCTGGAAGAGGCAGTAGGGTGGCAAAAGGGAGAAAGCGAGCCTCACCAAACAGGCCCGCAACTGTTCCCCAGAGCACCCCCTTGCAGGAATCTCCCTTGCCAAGGGGTAGGTGTTCCGCAGTCTGGTGCTTTTTTGAGGAAAGTGCGGCCGATAAAAGAACTGTCGCTTTCAACCAGTGCCATACCAAAATGAGCAGGGGCGTGAACACTAGCAACCTCACCACCAGCATGATCCGCCACATGGCATCAAAGCCGCTAATAGGTGGGCCGAATGCCTTGGTCCACAACCAGTGTCTGCAGGTCACACCACTGCCTCCTCTTCCCCTGTGTTACGTGCTGACCAATCCCCTGTCCAAGATGCAGGCCCAGATGCCTCCCGCAATGCACCTGGACCTTCGCAAGCACCATCAGCTAGCACATCCACTTCTGTGTCCCAGCACAGCGTACAGATGTTTATACCCCAGGCCTTTGAACGAAAGCGCAAATACCCAGCCACCCACCCACAGACCATAGCAGTAAATGCGCACCTTTTCAAATTGCTGGCCCTGAAAATGTTGCCATTTAGGCTTGTGGACACTGAGGCTTTCCGCCGCCTGATGGCGGCGGCTGTACCGCTGTACTCTGTCCACAGCCGCCAATATTTTTAACGGTATGCAGTCCCAGCCTTACACCAGCACGTGTCCCATAAAATCGTCCGTGCCATGACCAACGCAGTTATTGGGAAGATCCACTTAACGACTGACACATGGACAAGTGCTTTTGTAAATGTGGCATACTACTTGGACAACATCGTTCCCAGCAGCGACCTGGGAGTCCAAGATGCATCCAGACATCCTCCCCATGCTGTTCGCGAACCATTTCAGTGGTGTTTCCATCAATTTCTGACATTTTCCTATGAAACAGACACCCTCCCCTCTTCAGAGCAGGGGGTGTCTGGTTTAATGCTCGGGTTCTCCCATTGACTTCCATTGTGCTCTGGTGCTCGGTAGAGCCCCCGAGCATCCCGAGGTGTTCTACTTAAGCACCCGAGCACTTTGGTGCTCGACCAACACTAATGGCTACCCTGATCACATGCTGATGACAGCATCGCAGGTCCTTCTGAATAGCTAGCTATGTAATTGGGGGTGAGGCTTTTCTGCAATGCTGGGCCCACTTCCTCCATAGGCCCCATAGCAGCTGTGTGGTCAGCCCCTATTAAAGATACACCACTGCTTGTACTATACACTGTAATAGTTCTGTATCACAGTACAGAGTCATTCCAACTGGCAGGCTATTATATTCTTCTGGAGGCAGGATGCAATAGTTGCAAGAACAGGGAAGGCCTCAGGCCCTTCAGAAGGACTCCAGCCATGCCAAGTGCTCAGCACCCTGCAATTGAGTTCATGCAGTGCCAGGGCCGCCATCAGGGGGGTACAGCAGATACCCCAGTAAGGGGCCCGGACCCCTGGGGGGCCCGGCCTGTCCCGATTTTTTTTTTTTTTTTTGTCATTTGTCAAAATTGGCAGTGACTTCACTGACTTGATAGTCCCCGTCGCTACATAGTCTGGCTGCGCACGTGACGTCAGACGTTGGCCGCTGCCTCATGCCGCCTTCAGATTAGCGCGCAGCCGCCTGCCACTTCCAGACAGTCAATTCTGGTTTGCAGGCTTGCAGCCAGGCACGGTGGCGGGAACTTCTGGTCTCTGGAACTTTTGTGGAAGCCTGCCCTAGTGCCCTCTTAGCCAGCCCAGGAAGGAGTCAGTGCCGGCTCCATGCTCCAGCCTCCACTGTCTCCATCACATGTTGGACGGGTCAGACCCCACTGATTCATTAAGGTGACAGTCCATTAGGTTGTTTCCATGATCTTATCATTACATTAGACAACATAAGGATCAATATGAAAATAAATAATTTGGAGCCTTTGAAATAGCTCAGCTCAGTATGCCACCATTAACAGTAAAATGATAACCACCTAGCCCCATTTAGCTGTGTGTTCTGCTTTGAAAAATAAATAAAAATTAGGCCATGAAGGGGTTAATTAAGTTTTGGAGGGGGTGGGGGGTGTTATTGTGCATATTGTGTTTGGGAGCCATTTAACAAGTTTGACCAGTTGTGTTTGAGAGTCGTTGAGTGTCATCCACTGATGCCCATAAAAGTGTCATCCACAGATCCCCCATAAAAGTGTCATCCACAGGTCCCCCTTAAAAGTGTGATCCACAGGTCCCCCATAAAAGTGTCATCCACAGATCCCCCATAAAAGTGTCATCCACAGATCCCCCATAAAAGTGTCATCCACAGATCCCCCATAAAAGTGTCATCCACAGATGCCCACATACCAGTGTGTCATCCACAGATCCCCTATAACAGTGTGTCATCCACAGATCCTCCATAACAGTGTGTCATCCACAGATCCCCCATAAAAGTGTGACATCCACAGATCCCCCATAACAGTGTGTCATCCACAGATCCCCCATAACAGTGTGTCATCCACAAATCCCCCATAACAGTGTGTCATCCACAGATCCCCCATAACAGTGTGTCATCCACAGATCCCCCATAACAGTGTGCCTGTGCACTGAGGAAGAGAGAGAAAGGAGGGGAAAGAATCCGCAAAAGCAAGCAGAGGATGGCACAGCAGACGACTGAATAGCTTCTTTTGTAAGTAAATTGCTTTATTATAAATGCAGTTTAATGTCTGTTATTGTCTTTTATTATATTCTGGCTTTTGCTTAAAGGGACAGTAAAAAAGTTATTTTATTTAGTTATGTAAGATGTAGTTAGTGTAGGGTCCTTCTCAAAAGAGTACCTTGTGTATTGTAGGAGTTTTGTTTATTTCTTAGATGATTTGTTAGGGGAGATATAACAAAGAGTAAAAGAGTTAACCTTATGCTTTTAAGGTGTTTTTTCTTAAATGTGCAAGGGGAAATCACTGATTATCACTTTTTACTGTCTTTGTAGTTGTAAAAAAAATAATGAAATTGGTGGTGGGTCCTTGGAGGTGGAGGGGGGGCCGGGAGGCGGAGTCAGGATGGATTCTAAAGGGGCGGGGTAGGAGGGGGGGCCCAGGCCTTGAGCTGTGTAAGGGGCCCCAAAATTTCTAAAGGCAGCCCTGCACAATCAGATGCTGTGGCCGCTATTGACTGAAGCAACTGAGGGGTGAAACTGCAGGATCAGAGTTATCTCTGATCCCAACAGTGAGAGCTGGGTGCCTGCTGTATAATACAGCCTGCACCTGCCATACATATGTATTTTATTGAATAACTCAGTGGCTATGCTAACATTTTAATTACATGCAATTACAAAAGTATTCAGATCCAGGTGCTGGTATGAAAATATAGAATACTGTATGTCTCGTGACACAACCCCTTTAACTATCGGGGCTCTGTGATGTAATAGTATGTCAGTGAGTGAGAAGGGATGAATAATGGAGGTTGTATTTGTGAGATAACCCCCCAGGTAAAAAAAACACCTTGAAAACTATAGAATTAAAATGTATTAGGGCGGTGTCACGGCGGGGAGTGGGGAAAACCCCCCACCGTGCAATTGCTGAGGCTGCTACGCCAGATAGCAGGGAACAGGGAGCGGGTCACCTCCTCACGTAACCCTAAACGCTCTCCCTAGACTCCTAGCGCATGAGCCGCCTCATAAGGTAAGGGGGCTCATAAGGTAAGGGGGCTCATGCTCGCCAACCTAGGACCCTGCTATCCCTGCTACGCCCTAGGCCTGATGACAGGGCAGAGACCACCCATTCATCCTACACAACGGATGAAAAGGTGTCTCCAGAGACCCAGTGGCAGATAGGAGACAAGAACATGGGAAAACAGTACGGCAGGTAAGTCACACAGCAAAATAACCATGTTATCTACTCTTACCTGCCGCAGCCAAGATGGACGGAGGCTCCAGGCTGGGAAACCCACGGTCTTGCCTTCGCTTAACCCCTCCGGGAAAGCACGCCCCTTCCGGAGCAGAGACACCACCAGAAAACCTCCATACACCAAAAACACAAATACAACATACACCAGGTGGGGGAGGAAAACAGAGACACACCGGAGGGGACACACAGCCAGGGTAAGGAAACAATATAAGAATGACCACAGGCTCCAACACACCATCTTATAAAGAGGCCTGAGGTCACACCCACCACACCTAGCAGACACAACTAAATTAACCCCGTGACAACCAAAACGGGGAAAGAACCAAATAAAGGAAAAGTGTACGTGCAAACAGAAACCTACACGTTGCCCCCGGCAACCAGTCTGCACGCAACAGCGTCACGGTCAAACCTAAATTGGCCGTGACACTCCCACCCCTCAAAGCCCCCTCCAACCGAAAAGGGGAAGCTGGTGGGGCCAAACAACAGGGAGGGGGGAGGGGCAATGCCTGATTACCACCAGTGTCTCCCTCCAGAACTGCCGCCAACAAACCTGGACCGTACACAACAGTCCCAGGTCGCCAGCCAACAAAGCAGTCTGGAGGAGGAACACTGGACACCGCATCCGACTCGGGGAACGCTCCCACTCCAGGTCGCTGCCAGCAGCCACTCCCCAACCAGCACACCGCCGGAACACCAAAGGAAAGCTGCCAGCAGACGACCAGAGATAGGAACCCTGAGAGGGACGAGGGGTCACCAACACGGACAACGGTTAGCTAGGTGGCGGGGAAAAAGCCACCAACCGTGCCGTTAACGGTGATCCCCTATAACGCTCTCCCTCCGGAGAACGCGCATGTATGCCCCAAACGGCAGGCCATACATGCTGCACCCTCTTCCAAAGGCTCTGCGACTGCAGAGCCATTATTTATTATAATGTCACGGCGGGGAGTGGGGAAAACCCCCCACCGTGCAATTGCTGAGGCTGCTACGCCAGATAGCAGGGAACAGGGAGCGGGTCACCTCCTCACGTAACCCTAAACGCTCTCCCTAGACTCCTAGCGCATGAGCCGCTTCATAAGGTAAGGGGGCTCATGCTCGCCAACCTAGGACCCTGCTATCCCTGCTACGCCCTAGGCCTGATGACAGGGCAGAGACCACCCATTCATCCTACACAACGGATGAAAAGGTGTCTCCAGAGACCCAGTGGCAGATAGGAGACAAGAACATGGGTAAAGCAGTACGGCAGGTAAGTCACACAGCAAAATAACCATGTTATCTACTCTTACCTGCCGCAGCCAAGATGGACGGAGGCTCCAGGCTGGGAAACCCACGGTCTTGCCTTCGCTTAACCCCTCCGGGAAAGCACGCCCCTTCCGGAGCAGAGACACCACCAGAAAACCTCCATACACCAACCACACCAATACAACATACACCAGGTGGGGGAGGAAAACAGAGACACACCGGAGGGGACACACAGCCAGGGTAAGGAAACAATATAAGAATGACCACAGGCTCCAACACACCATCTTATAAAGAGGCCTGAGGTCACACCCACCACACCTAGCAGACACACCTAAATTAACCCCGTGACAACCAAAACGGGGAAAGCACCAAATAAAGGAAAAGTGTACGTGCAAACAGAAACCTACACGTTGCCCCCGGCAACCAGTCTGCACGCAACAGCGTCACGGTCAAACCTAAATTGGCCGTGACAGGCGGGTTCTCACCAGCTCTAGGAATTCCGTTATAACGGAATATAACAGAATTTTAGGATGGAATGCAAAATGGAAACCTTTAAGAGGCATTCGGTTTTGCTCCGTTCTAATACATGTCTATGGGCACATATAACGGTTCTGGTTTTTTTATAATTCTGTTTTAACGGAATGTATAATGCACATTTGAACCCGCCCTCAGTGCTATATTTCTTATTTATGTTCTAGTGTTTATTTCCATGATCTTTTTTTTAAAGAGGTGCACGTAGTCCAGAATTAGAAAATCATGGCTGCTTACCCCTCCCGTTCAAAGGTTGCGTCTAAACACTCAGCCAAATTTTAATGGAGCTGAGCTGAAATACCGTGCATAACCTGTAGACTAGAATGGCGCTGTTTCTGAAAGAAGGCAGCCATGGTTTTCTAATTCTGGACTACCTATTTATAGAAATAAATCTAGGAAATAAACACTAGAACATAACTAAAATAAGAAATATAGCATTATAATTGTTTTCCAGGAGTTTAATATTGACGGCCCATCCTCCTTGGTGATTGGTGGGGGGTCTGACTTCCAGCATCCAGGCTGATCAGCTGTTCGAAGAGGCCATGGTGCGCCATTAACTAATAATCCCCTTACTGAGTGAATGAAAAGGGGTTTTCTAAGCTACAGTACGACATTCGCTTTAACCACTTCAACCCCGCTAGCTGAAACACCCTTAATGACCAGGCCACTTTTTACACTTCTGCACTACACTACTTTCACCGTTTATTGCTCGGTCATGCAACTTACCACCCAAATGAATTTTACCTCCTTTTCTTCTCACTAATAGAGCTTTCATTTGGTGGTATTTCATTGCTGCTGAAATCTTTACTTTTTTTGTTATTAATCGAAATTTAATGATTTTTTTGGCAAAAAAATGACATTTTTCACTTTCAGTTGTAAAATTTTGCAAAGAAAACGACATCCATATATAAATTTTTCGCTAAATTTATTGTTCTACATGTCTTTGATAAAAAAAAATGTTTGGGCAAAAAAAAAATGGTTTGGGTAAAAGTTATAGCGTTTACAAACTATGGTACAAAAATTTGAATTTCCGCTTTTTGAAGCAGCTCTGACTTTCTGAGCACCTGTCAAGTTTCCTGAGGTTCTACAATGCCCAGACAGTACAAACACACCACAAATGACCCCATTTCGGAAAGTAGACACCCTAAGGAATTCATATAAAACACGGAGAGAGAATGCACCAAACAGATATAACACTGACTATGCTGGCAAGACATAAATGCAGGTATTAAAAGCTGAGACTTTTGCCAATATATTCCAGTCATGGAGATATCGGAGCCCATCATGCACCACGTCACGGTTCTCAGCATGGCAAGGGGTCCTAACCGCTGCTCTAACTATGGTGTGAACACGGTCTGAAGGTGATATAATTCAACTCGCAGCCAAGCTTCCCACAAATGCCCAGCATGTATACTGCGGTAGTACTATGTAAATGAAGCCAGGCCGCGAGCCACACCCACACCAGACCATGTGATGGAGGTTACCAGGTGCAAAAGAGTGTTAGAATGCCAAGTAAAGGCAAACGCACTCAAATCTAACAAGCCATGCCCCTCACGGAATACCTTGGGGTGTCTTCTTTCCAAAATGGGGTCACTTGTGGGGTAGTTATACTGCCCTGGCATTTTAGGGGCCCATATGTGTGAGAAGTAGTTTGCAATCAAAATCTGTAAAAAAATGGCCTGTGAAATCCAAAAGGTGCTCTTTGGAATGTGTGCCCCTTTGCCCACCTTGGCTGCAAAAAAGTGTCACACATGTGGTATCGCCGTACTCAGGAGAAGTTGGGGAATGTGTTTTGGGGTGTCATTTTACATATACCCATGCTGGGTGAGATAAATATCTTGGCAAAAGACAACATTTCCCATTTTTTTTATACAAAGTTGGCATTTGACCAAGATATTTATCTCACCCAGCATGGGTATATGTAAAAATACACCCCAAAACACATTCCCCAACTTCTCCTGAGTACGGCGATACCACATGTGTGACACTTTTTTGCAGCCTAGATGCGCAAAGGTGCCCAAATTCCTTTTAGGAGGGCATTTTTAGACATTTGGATCCCAGACTTCTTCTCATGCTTTAGGGCCCCTAAAAAGCCAGGGCAGTATAAATACCCCACATGTGACCCGATTTTGGAAAGAAGACACCCCAAGGTATTGAATGAGGGGCCTGGCTAATTCATAGAAATTTTATTTTTTTGGCATAAGATTTTTTTTTCTCACTTTCCGCTAACTTGGGACAAAAATTTCAATCTTTCATGGACTCAATATGGCCCTCTTTCCAAAATGGTGTTATTTGTGGGGTGTTTGTACTGCCCTGGCATTTGAGGGTCTCCACAATCATTACATGTATGGCCAGCATTAGGAGTTTCTGCTATTCTCCTTATATTGAGCATACAGGTAATGAGATATCTTTTTCCGTTCAGCCTCTGGGCTGAAAGAAAAAAATGAACGGCACAGATTTCTTCATTCGCATCGATCAATGTGGATGAAAAAATCTCTGCAAAAAAAAAAAAAGGAGGGGAAAGGCGTCTGCCAGGACATAGGAGCTCCGCCCAACATCCATACCCACTTAGCTCGTATGCCCTGGCAAACCCGATTTCTCCATTCACATGTGGATGAATAAATCATTGCCGGGATTTTTTTATTTATTTTTTTATATACAAAGTGTTTGCCAAAGCATATGAACACCACCACCTCCTCAGCTCATATGCCTCGGCAAACGTATCTTTTACTGCAGAGGAGAAATCTCGTCTTGCAGCGCCGCATACACCGACTTGTGTGTAATCTGACAGCAGCGCAATGCTTCTGTCAGAATGCACATCAGTGCTGCAGCTAGTCGATCGGTTGGTCCACCTGGAAGGTAAAAAAAACGAAACAAAAAAGAAAAAACCAGGCCGCAACGCAAATTTTTTTATTAACTTTATAATAACTTTAGAACAGAACATATAAACTTTTTAACTTTTGAAACTGAACGTTAACTTTTTTGCTTACTGGTGTTTTTTTTTTACCTTTATAGGACAAACCTCTCCTTCCCCATGGGACAATGTGCAAAGCGCAAATCGCCCAAAGATGTGGCGAAGTACATTATGCACTTTATCCCAGGTGAAAGGAGAGGTTTGCAGCAGCTGTGTGTGAATGGGCCCTAATAGCCCTGTGTGCCTGTCCTCTGAGATGCAATCCCTATGCTAGGTGTACCTGTGTGTGGTACTTCTGGAAACACTCTCCAAAGCATAGGGCAGGGTGGTCAGGGCAGTCAGGACAGAAATAGCGGGTGTCACGCCTTATTCCACTCCTGCTACAGACACATCTTTTTCGGGGTGACGGTTGGGTTGAGGTACCAGCAACGACATTGGGGAAATGTCGCTCGTGTAGACGGCTAACTACACTGGTGGATGGGGCCACGGAACCTCCTGGGTACAGGAGGTTCTCGATGATCTCTTCCTGAAATTTGAGGAAGGATCCTGTTCTCCCAGCCTTACTGTAGAGAACAAAACTATTATACAGAGCCAATTGAATTAAATATACAGACACCTTCTTATACCAGCGTCTGGTGCATCGGGAAACTAAATACGGAGACAACATCTGGTCATTGAAGTCCACCCCTCCCATGTGAAGGTTATAGTCGTGGACTGAGAGGGGCTTTTCAATGACACGGGTTGCTCGCTCAATTTGTATTGTCGTGTCTGCGTGAATGGAGGAGAGCATGTAAACGTCACGCTTGTCTCTCCATTTCACCGCGAGCAGTTCTTCGTTACACAAGGCAGCCCTCTTCCACCTTGCAAGACGGGTGGTAACGAGCCGTTGGGGGAAGCCCGCGCGACTAGTTCGCGCGGTGCCACAGCAGCCAATCTGTTCTAGAAACAAATGTCTGAAGAGGGCCACACTTGTGTAGAAATTGTCCACATAAAGATGGTACCCCTTGCCAAATAAGGGTGACACCAAGTCCCAGACTGTCTTCCCACTGCTCCCCAGGTAGTCAGGGCAACCGACCGGCTCCAGGGTCTGATCTTTTCCCTCATAGATCCGAAATTTGTAGGTATAGCCTGTGGCCCTTTCACAGAGCTTATACAATTTGACCCTATACCGGGCGCGCTTGCTTGGGATGTATTGTTTGAAGCCAAAGCGCTCGGTAAAATGTATTAGGGACTCGTCTACACAGATGTTTTTCTCAGGGGTATACAAATCTGCAAATTTTGGGTTGAAGTGGTCTATGAGGGGCCGAATTTTGTGGAGCCGGTCAAAAGCTGGGTGGCCTCTGGGACGGGAGGTGGTGTTGTCGCTAAAGTGCAGGAAACTCAGGATGGCCTCAAATCGTGCCCTGGACATAGCAGCAGAGAACATGGGCATGTGATGAATTGGGTTCATGGACCAATATGACCGCAATTCATGCTTTTTGGTTAGACCCATGTTGAGGAGAAGGCCCAGAAAAATTTTAATTTCGGAAACTTGGACTGGTTTCCAACGGAAAGGCTGGGCATAATAGCTTCCCGGGTTGGCGGATATAAATTGTGTGGCATACCGGTTTGTTTCTGCCACAACTAAGTCCAAGAGCTCCGCAGTCAAGAACAGCTCAAAAAATCCCAGGGCCGAACCGATCTGAGCTGTCTCAACCCGAACTCCAGACTGGGCGGTGAAAGGGGGAACTACTGGTGCGGCTGAAGTTGGGGACTGCCAATCAGGATTTGCCAGCACCTCAGGGATTCTAGGGGGTCTACGGGCCCGTCTGTGCGGTGGCTGCGACGGGGTAACTAATGCACGTGCCACCGTACCAGCTTCAACTGCCCTTCTGGTGCTCGCAACTTCACCATGTTGTACAGCTGCGCTGCTGGTGTATGCCTCACCACGTAATCCGACAGCGCCAGCCCCACTCTGCTGCCCTTGAAGCGGATCCTGCGCAACCTGTGGTCTAGCGACACAGGGCCGGGTACACCTGGTGGTATCAGGGACCTCAACCTCCTCGTCCGAACTTTGGGTCAGAGAGCCACTGCTTTCTACAGGTTCGTATTCTGACCCGCTGGATTCATCAGATGAGGGTTGCCATTCCTCATCCGACTGGGTCAGAAGCCTGTAGGCCTCTTCAGAAGAATACCCCCTGTTTGACATTTGGGCAACTAAATTTAGGGGTATTTCCTGAGACTACCCAAGAAAAAAAGCAAGCCTGTCTTACAAATGGGAGGCTAGCGAAGTACCGGAGGCCGCTGCGGTTGATAAAAAAATATCAAAACTGATTTTTTTTATCGCCGCAGCACGTGTAAAGTGAATGTGCAGTGATCAAAAAATTTATATTTTTTGTCACTGCGGCGGGGCGGGCGTGGTTGTGTGCACGTGTGGGAGACCGATCAGGCCTGATCGGACAAACACTGCGTTTTGGGTGGAGGGCGAGCTAAGGTGACACTAATACAATTATAGATCTGACTGTGATCAGTTCTGATCACTTACAGATACTATAAAAGTACAAAAGCTGATTAGCGATACGCTAATCAGCGAATCAGTGACTGCGGTGCGGTGGGCTGGGCGCTAAACGATCGCTAAACTACCTAACCAAGGGGCCTAAACTATCCTAAAACTATCAGTCAATACCAGTGAAAAAAAAAAGTGACAGTTTACACTGATCACTTTTTTCACTTTCACTAGTGATTGACAGGGGCAAGAAGGGGTGATCAAGGGGTTAATTTGGGTGCAGGGGGTGATCTGGGGCTAAGTGTAGTGTTTGGTGCTACTCACTGTGAAGCCTGCTCCTCTGCTGGAACCAACCGACCAAAAGGACCAGCAGATGACCAGGGAAGCCATTTAACACATCATATTTACTAATATGATGTGTTAGATGGCTTGTGATTCATTTTTTTTTTAAATCGCCAGACTGCCAGCAACGATCATTGGCTGGCAGGCTGGTGACGTGACCCCCCTCTAACTTTTTGCCAGCCCGCGATCTCGCGAGATGACGCGTATATGCGTGACTCTGCGCAGCGCTGCCGCCTCCGGAACGCGATCCTGCGTTAGGCGGTCCGGAGGCAGTTAAAGAAGTCATCCCATGATTAATGGAAAAAATTCAAATCTGTACATGACAATTTCTTTCTTAGAAAGCTAGAACCAGCCCTGTACCTCACAATCAATGCTCCAATTGCTCTGCTAGATTTATATTATGTCGGCAGCTCGGGGAAGGTCCTTTCCGCTGTAGCTCAGGGAGAATGCTTGTTCTTCTGCATCTCGGGGGTGTTTCTTTTTTACCGCAGCTCTCTGCCTATCACAGCTCTGGAGGCAGTTGAAGGATTGAACTGAGCAAGTGTGTCCACCTCACGCGGTGGACAGAGAAATAGAAAAGAGAACGAACAGCAGGAGGCGCTATACAGATACATTTTATTGAATAGCTCAGTGGCTATACTAAATATTTAATTACATGCAATTACAAAAATATTCAGATCCAGGTGCTGGTTTAAAAACTGCTGAATATTTTTCGGGGAACAAACCCTTTAATGACCTGGACATATGAATATGAATTCTTTGTTGCTAAAGGCATATATCAAAATTGAACCAGGAGGTGAAAAATGATTTGTCCCAAGTAATCAATTGTTTTCATGACGGAAGTATTGCTTAGTTATATGCACAGTTCAATTACTTTACTCCATGCTATGACTCTAATCAATGTTCATATCCTGCTAAAACACACAGAGGACTAGAACAGCGCAGGCGGGGTTAAAGGCACATTAACCTAATGTTTAACCATTTCCATAAAAATAAATGCATGTCATGGGATTATTACAGATGTGGATTGAAAGACTTTATTTTTAAATATGAATGACTTTAGAGGTTAAGCAGTCAATTAGAGAGCTACCATTGTGGAGTTGTCTTCTCAAATATTTTCTTCATTATGTTCTATACTCTATGAATCTGTTGATCTTGAGGATCTTTTCTTGCCCAGGATTAGAAGAAACATATTTTCAGAAACAGTTCCATGGGCTACTGTATATTTGATATTGCAACTGTGCCCTATTCATGTTAAAAAGCTTAGCTGCAGTACCAAACAATGACCATGGACAAAAGTGGCGCTAGATCCTTGATTGTCCTGTAAGATTAAGGCAATTTTCCTAACCAAAATATTTATGTGACGAGGAAACCACTATGCATCAGTCCTGTCTTCGTTAAGAGTATGGTATCAAAAAATATGAAAGTTTTTTTTTTTAGGACGCCAGTGTCAATGACGCATCAAGCCCCTGAGGAACTGGTGCAGAGGATGGGAGTGGTAGTAGCCCTGATGAGGTTTGTGTCATGGTGTACTCCCTCAGGCTGTTGCTCTATGGGCTTCGGTATGGTGAAAATGTAGTTTGAAGAATCAGACCAGAAGTGAATGTATAACAGTCTCTCTTTACATAGCGCAAAATATAACCTGTGGCACATCCAGCAGCAATAGATACAAAGGGGGTCATTTTTTAAACAGAAATCTGCCTAAATTAGATGTATGTCTGGAGCATATTGCAGCGCAATGGTCCTTTGCGTCGCAATATGTGACTTTTCCCCACTCACGCCAGGTCTAAAAAAGTGGGTGTGGCGTGGGAAGGGGACAGCCTGGCTGGCCCGTCTCATTTACCATTTTGTACGCCTGTTTTAGGCGTGAAAAAGGGTCTAAATGTAAGACAGCTTAGGAATCTGTCTTACATTTAGAAGTGGCAAAGGAACCGCCGAGGTTATGGAGAAGCCGTCGCCTCTATATAACTGCAGTGGATCCACCGCCAGCGCAGGCCTTATTAAGACCAGCATCTAAAAAGCCAGTCTAAATAAATGTGCCCCAAAGTGCAGATTCTAGTACCAGAAGAGGAGGTATATTGGCTGGTTGGATGGCAATAGGTTGGCACGAGCAGACATTTTGGATTTAGGGTTAGTCTGGCCTACCAATGGTTTATGTAGGTGGTGGTGTCTCAGCTGTTGTCCCTCACCTTGCAGCAGTCTTTGTAAAGCTGTATTTCACTCATCACTTTGCTGTCTTGTCTCTCATGCTTTTTCTTCAGGCAGGATTGAGTTGTTCTCACAGGTGAAGAATATCTGGCTCATAAGTTTGCCTTGGGAATAAGATACGGTACCTGTGAGTGGGAGCTCTGACAGGTGCTTCCTTACTCCCCCACAATCTCAACAGGAACTCTCCTCTCTCTGTCTCACTAGACTGCAAGTCCCACTCCTAGCAGGAAGTAGGACCAGCAGACTCCTACCAGAAGGGGAGGAATGGGGTGGTTAGCCCTGTTTCTGCCAACCATTTCCAACCATTACCTCCCTTAGTGGAATAAATGGCATAGCATCACATTACATGGCATAACATTGCATATAAAACATTAAACAATTGCAGATACCCCCAGTTCTGCAGTACTGCAATGAATTATCCTTAGGAGAGGTCATCAATATGAGATTGCTGGTGGTTGAACACCCGGCAGTCCCACCGATCAGCTTCTAGCATAAGCCATGGCCGCCAGAACTAACACAGTGTATGGAGCTGGAAGCAGACAGCTTCATTCGCTTTGTACTGGCTGAGCTACAGGAACCTGGCACAGTCACTACAGTACATACTGGAGCTGTCTGCTTCCAGCTCTGTTCATTGTGTTAGTTCCAGGGGTGGTAGCTTCTGCTAGCAGCTGATCTTTGGGGGTGACGGGTGTTCAACCAACACAATCTGATATTGATGAACTTTCCTAAAGATAATGTAGGTCAGGCATGCTCAACCTGCTGCCCTCCAGCTGTTGCAAAATTACAACTCCCATTATTCCCTGACAGCCTACAGCTATCAGCCTATAGCATGGCATCGTGGGAGTTGTAGTTTTACAACAGCTGGAGGGCCGCAGGTTGAGCATCCCTGATGTAGGTCATCAAGTCCTGAAAACCCCCATTAATACAGTCAGGAGTCTTCTTAACAGATTTACATCTCAGGAACCTGTAGGCACAGAACGGGAGACTTATATAAACGGACGTTTCATATGCTTGTCTGTACTTGGGCAAGATGCGCCAAATGTACGTCTTTATACATTTGGTGTACCTTTGGCAGCCCAGCAGCAGAAAATCAAATCTGCATTAGCTAGGCGCTGGTGTGAAGATTTTCTCTACAATCTATGCTAGTTTCTGGTGTAAATTATAGTATATTTTCAGGCTGACAATGGCCACGTTCCCTTCCAATAAGTTCCCACGCACTTTTTGAGAAGAGAACTGGTGTACAATCAGTGATACATACATCTCAGAATGTCTGACACATTAGATTGTCCCTCGAGTAGACCACATGTTAAAGGATTGTTTTGTTTAAACACTTCCCACCATATGCCCTATTGTTTAACCTTTCATGCCTATTTAGTTGATTAATACCTTTCTTTTATGAATAAGCCTCCACCCCCATCCACCACCACCTCCCAGTACATTTTTCCTGTAGCAGATGCCCATTCAGCAGGGCTGCCTATAGCCATTAGTGATGAGCAGCATGGGAAATATTCAAAATCACAATATTTTGCTAATTTTTTGGGGTGAATATTCACCATAAACTCTCAAATTCGAGAATTCGTGATCGCCAGTCGTTATTTTCTTCATTGTGAGAATCGGCAATCAGAAAATTCGGGATAAAAATTTGCAATAAAAAAAATTGCAATACGAAAATTTGCAATCAACACTACTCCTAAAGTCAAAGATATTGCAGCCTTCTCATTGGCCCACAAGCAAGAAGCAGTGAGGGTACTGATGAAAAAAATTCTAGAATATTCACGATTACGAATATATAGCGCTATACTCTAGATATTCGCCAATTTTCGAAGTGCCAATATTTGCGATAAAAATTTGCGATTAGAATATTCGCAATCAACACTAATAGCCATGTGCCTAGTAGTAGATTGGGCCCTGAGGTTTCTAGTCTTTAGGATATTGTCTTCTTGCATGTACACTGGATATATCAGAACATCATATCTGTAGGTGTTGGGTGCCTAGTACCAACCCTGTGCCCTGATATTGGTTGAGAAGATCCAACATACACTGTATATGGCCACCTGTGCTTTATTATTTATAGAAGTTTTTAATAGAGGGTTGGTTGTACATATCTAGTTGAGGACAAGTAATGCCAGTCCAACTGAACATCTCAGAACCTAGATCCATGTTGATTTGGCATTCTGGCATGTCTAAATGACAAGTTAGTAGACAAACCACTTTTAAACGTTGTGCGGTTGAGAAGAAGTGTACAGATCTGTCTGCCGACACGATGGTTCATTGTATCTGTCGCTCCGTGAGCTGCTGTGCGGCTGTTCCCAATTTCTCATCAGCCTGGGCTATATAAGCTCAGCCAGGTTTCTCTCTAGTTTGCTAGAGCCTGTATAAGAACTATAATCCATTTGTCTTCCTGTATACCTAAGATAAGATAAGATAAGATGCCTTTATTGTCACTGTACAATACAATGAATACAATGCACAATACAATGAAATGTTGTTTGGAGCAATCCTAGATGCCATGGACAGAGGAACAAAGAACTGACATTTAAATTAAAGTATTACAATAGAAAAAAAGAAACACCACATTGCACTAGAAAGCATTACGTTTCACAGTTCACAGCATATATAAAGCAAGAGCAAAGTAGGCAGTGCTTATAAATATATATATACACTGATTCAGACAAGAGATCGTCATGGGGTCACGAATGCAGCAGTCACTTTCAGTCTGTGGTAGTTTCTATCCTTGGAAGGGGCAATAGTCTCTGAGCATTTAGGAGACTGATTGCTTTGGGGTAAAAGCTTTTCTTCAGCCTAGTGGTGCAGGCATGTAGGGCTCTAAGGGTCCATTCACACGTCCGTGTGTGTTTTGCGGATCGCACATCGCCGGCACTTAATAGAAAATGCCTAATCTTGTCTGCAACTGCGGACAAGAATAGGACATGTTCTATTTTTTTCAGGGAACGGAATTGCGGACCCATAGAAATGAATAGGTCAGCAATTAGACGCTTACCGGAGGGTAGGGGAGTGAAAAGGCTGTGGCCGGGGTGAGTTGGATCCCCGCAGATAATTTTTGCCCTGTTGCTGCAGCGAGCAGTGAAGATGTCATCCAGTGATGGTAACTAAGTACCAGTGATTTTTCCAGCCATTCTGATAATGCGCTTGAGGTTCTTCTTGTCCTCAGAAGAGCAGCCAGAGGACCACACTGTAATGCAGTATGTGATAACTATGGTGCACCTGTAAAAATTGACTAGTAGCTGTTTTGGGAGTTGTGCTTTCTTCAGACTCCTCAGAAAATTAAGCCTCTGAAGGCCTTTTTTGGTAATTTACCTGACCTGTGCCTGTTCACTGTACTGATCCTGTGCCACCTGCCCTGACCTTTGGACTGTTCCACGAATTCACACGTGCTCTCTCTGTGCACAAGACAGGTGTATTAGAACCTAGTGGGTCAGAAGTAAACCACACCAGGACTATCTCAAGAGGTAGTGGCCTGGTGGCTCCCATGCTGTGACATGAGTTAAAGGGTGAAAACCAGGGGAACAACAGAATAATGCCTTCAGGACTAGCACAAAGTCGAAACAGTTGGCTGGCACAGCGTGTCCACGCTCACTGGCCATAACACTGTCCTTCCTTACCTTTGCTCAGACTGCAACAAACAAAACAAAAACCAGAAAGAATGCAGACTGTAACAAACAGAACAATCCAGACAAAAGTATGAACCATGTCTAGGGCTCAGACAGACTCCAAACGGAACAAAGCAAACATGACCGACATCAGAGACAATAAAGTTGCTCAACCAGGGCAGGTTATAGCAATCTAGAGACATTCACCAAACAGACACAGAACCCAGAACTACATAGCAGACTTAACAAATGCATAATTCGAACAGATGCAGACACACAGCAAGGAAATGATTAACCTTTGTAATATAGAACTGAGGAAGAGTACAAGCTATTAGCACAATTCACATCACAAGTGATCGGGACCAGAATACAAAGAGCAGTGGCAACATCAACCGCCATTGAACGGCACAAATCCAAACCCACCAGCAACCGATTCTGGTGTGGATGGTACAATAGTATAAGTGAACAGATCAAGCCCTCGGAATCAGTGGCGTGCCGGGGGAGGGGGGGTGGTCCGCCTCGGGTGCCGGCTGTAAGAAGCAATGAGCACTTCCATCAATACAGATGGGAGCACTCATTGCTTTTTCCTTTTCTAAGATGCAGTGTATCTTATAAAGGGGAATACTAGTGAGCACTTCCATAATGGAAGCGCTCACTAGTCTGCAGGAGGAGGGGGAAAGAAGCGCTGTGAGCGCTGTACAGTACTTACCCCTCCTCCTGCTCGCTCTTCTCAGGGCCCGCGCTGCTGTGTCCTGGACTCCTGGCTGCCTGCCGCATCAGAACGTACATAGCGCACTCTGACCTGACACTGCAGAAGGTCAGGTGACTGAAGCGTTGGCCCTGAGAAGACAGCCTGGACAGGGAGAGTGGTGGCAGAAGAGGTAAGTGACTTTATTATTTTACAGTCTCATCTGAGGTCTGAAATGGAGGTCTAGTGGGGGTCTAGAGAGGTCTATGGGGTGTCTGGAGAGGTCTATTGGGGGTCTGGAGGTCTGACTGGGGGGGTCTGGAGGTCTGACGGGGGGTTTGGAGGTCTGACTGGGGGGTCTTGAGGTCTGACTGGGGGGTCTGGAGGTCTGACTGGGGGGTCTGGAGGTCTGACTAGGGGGGTCTGGAGGTCTGACTGGGGTGTCTGGAGGTCTGACTGGGGGGCTTTGGAGGTCTGACTGGGGGGTCTTGAGGTCTGACTGGGGGGTCTGGAGGTCTGACTGGGGGGTCTGGAGGTCTGACTAGGGGGGTCTAGAGGTCTGACTGGGGGGTCTGGAGGTCTGACTGGGGGGTCTGGAGGTCTGACTGGGGGGGTCTGGAGGTCTAATGGGGGTCTGATTGGGGGTCCGGAGGTCTGACTGGGGGGTCTGATTGGGAGTCTGAAGGTCTAATGGGGGTCTGATTGGGGGTCTGGAGGTCTAATGGGGATCCAATAGGGGGTCTGGAGGTCTTATAGGGGTCAGATATGGGGGTCCTGAGGTCTAATGTGGGTCTGGAGGTCTAGTGGGAGTCTGGAGGTCTAATGGAGGTCTGGAGGTCTGATATGGGGGTCTGGTCTAAGGTCTGATATAGGGGTCTGATCTGAGGTCTGATATGTGGGTCTGGAGGTCTGATATGGGGGTCTGGAGGTCTAATGGGGGACTTATCTGAGGTCTGATATTGGGTCGGGGTCTTACATGGAGGTCTAATGGGGGTCTGATCTGAGGTTTAAAACCGGGGTCTTATATGGGGTCTGACATAGAGGTCTAAAGGGGGTTTGGTCTGAGATGGGGGGATCTCATTTAGGGTTTTATATGGGGGTCTGATCTGAAAGGAAGGGGGGGGGTTATTACTAGCGCACAATATAAAGGGGTGTTTTTGTACATCTGTGTTGTACCAATATTTTCAGGGGGACTGTTTCTGCAGGAAAGAATTGGGGAGCACAGTGGACACAGTATTGGGGGTGGCAGAATGGGGTGTTGAGAAGGTGAGAGGATGATGGAAAAGTAGGAAAGTAAGATGCCTGTTTGTTAAACTCAGAGACGAGGCGCGGCTGAAAGAAGTCACCATAGTGGTCTGGTCTAACAGGAGAACAAGAGGAAAGAGAACATCTACATCAGAGAAGAGAAGTCACTGGATGTAAGAGGTACATATGTGGCGCTGTATGATCCTGTATGTTCTATAGCGCTGTATGTAATGTTTTCCAAGTGTGTCTTTAAAAGGGGTTGTCCGTTTTTTTTTTTTTTTGTATGAGCGCTGCCTTCTATGCTCTGTTTACCTGCTCATCACTGCAAACGCTACGGCGAGCAGGTGAACAGAACAGAGAATGCAGCTCTCATATGAGCGCTGCCCTCTCTTCAAACAGCTGGGGGCACAGAGGGCATTACTAATATGGATGGGGCACAATGGGGATTTCTACTATGGAGGGGGCACAGAGGGCATGACTAGCCCAGTGGGCATTACTACTATAAGGGAGCACAATGGCCAATATTACTGTGAAGGGGCAAAATAGGCATTATTACTATGAAGGGGGCACAGTGGGCATTATTACTATAAAGGGGGATTATTACTGTGAAGGGGGCACAATGGGGGTTATTACTGTGAAGGGGGCACAATAGGGATTATTACTGTGAAGGGGACACAAAGAGGGCATTACATTGTGAAAGGGGCACAGAGAGGGCATAACTACTGTGAGAGGGCACAATCTGTGCATAACTACTGTGAGGGGGCACAATCTGTGCATAACTACTGTGAGGGGGCACAATCTGTGCATAACTACTGTGAAGGTTGTACAATGAGGGCAATACTACTGTGAGGGGGTACACATTTTTTTTAAGTATTGGGGGGGGGGGTGCCGGAGAAAGAATACGCCCCCGGGTGCCAAACATCCTAGGCACACCACTGCTCGGAGTAGCTCTCTGACAGATTCACAGAGAAGAGGGAAGTAATAGTCTGCAGAAGTGCAGATGTACTGGAAGTTATAGCTGTAAAACTGCAGAAAAATTGTGAAAACTTTTTAATAAATGGCAATAAAAAAATATATATTTTTAGCCCATACTGAGTAGACTGCTTTAAAAATGCTCTCAAAGGTCGTCCATAGGCTTTAACTATAGCTGTGAAAAAAAGTATAATGGATTTCTCTCTCTGTATCAACATAACTGTATCAACCTCTACATAACTTTAGTGCTTGCTCCCGCCGGCTGTGCGACATGCTCCCTTGCTGGCGTAGATTAAGGTGATTTTCCACGCCATAAACTGTCATGGAAAATGATGAAGAAGACGGGCCTGCCCTCTTCCCCGCTCACACCAAGCCCCCTTTTTTCGCTACTTTGTTAAAGTGGCATGGGAGGGGAAAAGTCGCAGATTTTACTGCAAAACACCTTTTCGACAAAATCCGCAACATAAATATGCCAAAAAGTGGCGTAAAAAGATAACATATTATGCAGGTTCTAAGACCAAAAAACCCACTGTTAGAGTTCATGCACACAAACGTATTTTCTTTCTGGTCCGTTCCGTTTTTTATTGCGGGAACCATTCATTTCAATGGGTCCGCAAAAAAAAAACGGAAGTTACTCCATGTGCATTCCGTTTCCCTATGTCCGTTCCGCAAAAAAATTGTCCGCATGGACAAGGACAGTGCTGTTCTATCAGGGGCCAGCTGTTCTGTTCCGCAAAATACGGAATGCACATGGACGTCATCCATATTTTTTGCGGATCCGTTTTTTGTGGACTGCAAAATACATACGGTTGTGTGAATGAGCCCTTAGCTCTCTTTCACAAGAGCGGATGCCGTACGGGTAATCCGCTGCGTGAAAGAGAGCCAAGCCCCGTTCCGGACAGCAGAGACACGGAGCAGTAACATGACTGATAACGCTCCGTGCCTCTCTGTGATCTTTTACTACAAAAACTTTATCTCTGTGATTTTGTAGTTAAAAGATCACAGAGAGGCACAGAGCGTTATCAGTCATGTTAGCGCTCCGTGTCTCTGCTGTCCGGAGCGCGGCTTGGCTCTCTTTCACGCAGCGGATTACCTGCACGGCATCCGCTCTTGTGAAAGAGACCTAAGGGCTCATTCACACAACCGTATGTATTTTGCTGTCCACAAAAAAACGGATCCGCAAAACTGCTCCGTGTCTCTGCTGTCCGGAGCGGGGCTTGGCTCTCTTTCACACAGCGGGTTACCCGCACGGCATGATAGGAGGCTGCTAATTGAGGGTAATGTATTTGCAAAGTTGCTCTTTGTCTTGTTTATGCACTGGAGCAAAAATAAGTTACGTCGACTTTTTTGCATTGCATAACTAAGGCTAAAAAGTAACTCCACCCATTTGGCCACCATGAATGGCAAAGTTGGGCACATAGCATAAATGCGGTACTTAAACAGGGTTTTCCACTTAGCGCTCATGCTCATGTGGTTTCGGTCTGCATCCGATCTGCATTTTTCCCCATTCCGCACCTGTGAACCATTCTGCATCCGCACGTCCGTTCCGTGCTGTCCTCAATAATATAGAACATGTCCTATTATGGTCGGCATTACAGACTAGGATAGGACTATTCTATTAGGAACCAGCCATTCCGTTCCTCAAAATACGGAATGCACACAGCCGGTATCCGTGTTTTGTGGATCTGCAGTTTTCGCAAATAGCAAAACAGCCAATGGTCGTGTGCATGAGCCCTTAGGGTATAACTATTAGATTGGTGGGGGTCCGTCTTCTAGTATCTCCATCATTTAAAATATTGGGGGTCCTCTGCCCCTGTGTGAATGTGGTGGCAGTTCAAGCATGCACGCTGCCATGTCATTCATTTTATGGCGGAGGTAGCTGAGTACTGCACTTCTCTATCTACACATGCTCGACCATCATTCGCTGGTGATCGGTCGGGGTCCCAGCAGGTGGACCCCCACTGATATAACTGTTTTCATAGGCGATAACTTGTCCAATCTAGAATACCCCTTTAAAGGTCCTTAAAGGCTATTAATGGCTCTTTCAACATAACTTGCTGTGTTTCTATCATAAAAAAAATCTCTAGTCATTATTTGCTTCCCTCTGTCCTCCTTGGTACCACTGTGCTGCTGGAGCCGGCCTCCCCATTGCTTGCACTGCCGGCAGTCTACCTAGTAGTGGCGGCGCATGTCCCATCCTAGTGATTAAAGGGGTTGTACCAGGTTGAAAAAATATGGCTGCTTTCTTCCAAAAACAGCACCACTCCTGTGCACAGGTTGTGCGCGGTATTGCAGCTCTGCCCCATTCACTCCAATGGAGCTGAACTGCAATACCAGACACAACCCATGGACAGGGGTGGTGCTGTTTTGAAAGAAAGCAGCCATGTTGTTCTAATCCTGGCACAACCCCTTTAAGACAAAGCTGTAATACCCTGCACAGCCGCTATGACGTAGGCAGTGTGCCATGTTCGCCTGAGCACCTCGGTGGGTGCATTTTCCACCAAAATGCACAAAAATGGTGCAGAATGTTTTCACGGTTTAATGTCGCTTTACGGTTTATTTTATCTGGTAAAACCACTGCGGCCAAATGTCAGCCATAAGTCAATAGGAAATTCTGAAACAGTGTGTTTTTTTATTTTTTTATTTTGCTGGACTCCTTCTCTTGCTTGCGTTTTTAGGCTAAATGGCACATTTTTTAAGTCACAGCATGCTCTGGCTATAGTGTTTTTTAGGGTTGTGTTTTTTTTCTCCATGTGTTTTCCCGTAGGCTTCTCTATAGGATAAAAACCCAGATATAATAAAAATAAATAAATGAGTAAAAAATTTGATGGCACCTCTTTGTCGCACCGGTCTAGTCCTTCGCCCACTGACTTGCATGTATAGGCGTGTTTTTTTTTTTTTAAAGTATTCTGTGACTTAAAGCTCAAATTACAGATTATCTTGGACAATCCCTTTAACGGTATAAATTACACCTGGAAATCTCCTCCAGCTCCTAGCTGATGTAGATTTCAGTTTCTGACGCACAGAAATCCTGAGATGCGCCAAAGTTATTAAAAAGTCGGAAAAAAGTGCTTTGGAGGACGTGATCATTTTAAGGGCTCATTCACACGGCCATTGTGCTCCGGTGGCTGTATTGCGGGCTGCTATATACGGCGGTTCCGCAATACACGGGGCACCGGCTGTGTGCATTCTGCATCACGAATGCCGACCCATTCACTTGAATGGGTCCGCAAATCCGGAGATGTGGTGCGGAACGGAAGCACGGAACGGAACCTCACGGAAGCACTATGGAGTGCTTCCGTGGGGTTCCTTTCTGTGCTTCCGTTCCGCAAAAAAATCGAACTTGTTCTATCTTTTTGCGGAACGGACCGACCACAGACCCATTCAATTTGAAAGGGTCTGGATCCGTTCCGGCCGCCGCACGGATGTTGCCCTGCATTAGGGGACTGCAAATTGCGGCCCCCAATGCACGGAACGGCCGCACAACGGCCACGTGAACAAGCCCTAATACTTCATTTTTACGTCCACACGGGACTGAAATGCTGCGGATTTGATGTTGAGGACTTTCATGCAGCAAATGCGCAGCGTTGTACAGTCCCAGCAAAGTATTTACGCGCTGAGAGAAAGAAATCCATGGCAGAAATTGACCTTTGGAGCAGATTTTAAGTCTCCAGCGAGTCAATTTACGCTGCGGATTTTCAGTGAGAATTCTCTCCTTTCCAAAGTAAAGAGTGAAATCTGTGTCAGATCAATCATTTACAAGATAAAATCCACAGCAAAAAATCGCACCGTGCATTTTTTTATCTGCTGCGGATTTCAAGTGAAAATGCTACAGGTTTTCTGCCTGCGATAATCTGCAGCATTCCAGTGAGGTGCGGACATAGGGCTAGTTCACATAGCAAAGGCAGAACCTGCTGCATATTGCACGGCAGAAACCCCTCTACCGCTGTTATTTGGTTTAAATGCCACTGTAGCCCACTGAAGAGACCTAAGTTGTCAGTGGACGCCCTTTCGTGGCGCGGCCACAGCTGTAAAGAGTGGCCACATGACCTGCAACGTGGCATCCCACTGAAAAACAACGGGAGGAGGATTCAGGGCGGCTGCCGGCTGCTTTTGGGCACCGAGTCTGCACCAAGTTTTGTGGCAAAAGATGCCATGTGGACATACCTTTAAGGGGTTGCATCATGAGGACATCCTCGGTCCACACGCTCTATTTGGTCACATAGACATAAAAGAGCCAGATTCTCTCATGCGACCAAGTTCGCCGTGTCGCCCTACCCTTAGGATACAGCGGCGACACTGGTCATGCAACAGCTTACGCAGTATAGCGGTGATCCCACAGAAACGAAGAGGGTCACAGCGTGAGTCGTACACGCTTCGCGACTCCGACCCCTGAATCTCCAAAAATCAAGCAGCGTTGGATCTTTTCGCGATTCAGCGGTCACAGTCGTGGCACACATATGACTTGCGCTGTGACCCCATTCATTTCTATGGGATCACCACTACACTGCGACACCCCGGCAGTCCTGGCTGAGAAAGCTGTCGCGCGACCAGTGTCCCCGCGTAGCCCGACCCTAGTTACCTAAGTTACAGAGCAGAAGTATCAGTGCATTTTTTTCCCCCCCAAATACGACACTAGGCAGGTGCAACACTGCTGTAAAAGGCTATGCACTAGCAGATTTTAACGATTATTCCAAGGAATTGCATGAATACCGACCCCTCGTGTTATGCTATTCTAGGAATCGCTTCTTTGGCCAGCAGGAGAGACCTGAAGATAACTCTGCAGGGAATTTAAGTTTGGCTACTGCAGAAGGCAGACTGCCATCACACCAGCCACATATCTGCTCCACGTCCAGACATCAGACTGCAGAACTCTCCACTGCTGTGGACGTCTATGGATACAATGTTACCATAATAATAATAACAATAGAATGTAACAAATAAAAAATAAAAAAATAAACAAACAAATCCAGCTGCTGGTGTAAACTGCTGCCCCTCTCCAAAGCTCTAACCATCCTGGGTGCCTAGTGTGGGCAGACAGAGCACTTGACCTTGGCTAACCCCCTCTCCCCACCAACCCCCTGCCAGGCTGCCTCCCCCTTAGTATTGCTGGAGCAGGGAGAGGCTTTGCTGCAGTGGATTCCTCTCTATTGCTTGCTAGAAAGCTTGTGCTTTGCAAGCAGTGAGGACCAGACTAGCCTGCCTTGTACCCCCCCTTGTGCAACCCCCCACCCCCCCTCTTCCCAAAGCCTCAGCAGCAGCAGCATCCCATTCATGCTACATGTAAGGCAGTGACACAGGCAGAGAGGGCTGGAGACAGCAGTGCTGGGATTGCTATTGTGTGTGATGGGGGCAGAGTGAGAAATAATAGCGCATGTCTCATCCCTCAGTGCAGCCTCCACCACCAACTCCACCATCTTGTATGTGCAAACATCTCCAGCCGGACATCAGCTCTCCTGGGGCTATGGAGACTGCAGGAGACATCATGCCCACCATGGATTGCTAGACTGGCAGCGACTGCATTGCTTTCCTGCGCTTGTGGTTGCAGCCTTGATGCTTCTCATTGGCATCTA
This sequence comes from Bufo gargarizans, assembly GCF_014858855.1. Classification (NCBI taxonomy): domain Eukaryota; kingdom Metazoa; phylum Chordata; class Amphibia; order Anura; family Bufonidae; genus Bufo; species Bufo gargarizans. Next base: position 46,823,489 of record NC_058082.1, on the reverse strand, counting down.
GAGAGAGAGAGAGAAAGAGAGAGACGAGAGAAGATGCGGATTATTTTGGAGCAGATTGTTTTGTTATTCTCTGGATTTTGGGGCATTGCCATGGGAGCCTTTCCTAGCAGCGTGCAGATAGGTAAGACATGCCAGGTGATGTGGGTGCCCTTGGCACAGGAGCTGACTATTCACTGCATGACTAAACTTGAGAGCTGCAGGTGCCTCTTTAACCACAACTTGATCATAGACCTATTGTATATCCACTGGCATGGCATGGCATGATCCAGCTGCTGCACAACCTCTTTGCCCATGGTGCAAGTTGATTGACAGCTGAGCTAGAGTTTTATTCATTTTCTTTTCTGCTTAAGCTTTGCTATATAGTTTGCAGCATCCTTACCCATCAAAATGGCAGTGACATACCCTGAGGGTAACCCCCCTACCTGCCACCCAGGGCCTGCATGCCCACCTCTGCATGATATGTATAGGGCTTAGCGGATGCTGCAGTAGTGGTGCTATCCTGAGCTTCTGCTACCTCTACGTGGCAGCTAGTTGGAAAGTTGTGCAGCATGTACCGCAGCCTTATGTATCCCATTACCTTACTTTATATCAACCATTGCTTTCAATAGGGGAGGGATATCCAGTAATTTCTTGCACCGCATCAAGTAACTCCAATGAGGGGGGGTTAATGAGATTCTGCAAGCATAGTCACTTTTGTGCTCTTGGTATAATAAGAAGCTGCTTCTCCTTGAACTGGACACAGTGCTCTATTTAACTCCCCTTATAATGGCTGGACTGTCTAGACTATGTACATTTGGCGGTATAGGAGAGGATGATGGGTATAGTAGGTGCTCTGCCTATAGGACCCATGGACGGTGACCACCGCTTCCAGTGCGTACAGCAATGCCCTCCAGACATGGGACCTATAAGCAGTGAATTCTACTAGTGCAAAGCGAATGAATTGAAAGACATTGTTAAATGTGGTGTAAGCATCAGCCCCGTTTCCAGGCTGTGATTTCTTGTAATGTGCAATGTGAGACAACGGCAACTCCAGCCACTTGTCACATATCAATGGCTGGAATTAATGGAGCAGAATACTGGCAGCCACTAGTGCACCTGCATGCCATCAACCGCCTCTATGTGTATGTGCAACCTCATGTGTCTTCAACATCTTTATATTTATATTTTTATTTTCTCCCCCCTCTATAGGTGGGCTTTTCATCCGAAATACAGATCAGGAATACACTGCATTTCGATTAGCAATTTTTCTCCATAACACCAGCCCCAACGAGTCCGAAGCACTTTTTAATTTGATTCCACATGTAGACAACATAGAAACAGCCAACAGTTTTGCTGTAACCAATGCCTGTAAGTATACCTTGAAGTTAGAATTCAATGGGACCAGACCTTGGGACACTGGTTGTGGCGGAGGGAACGTAACGTTCGTCTTTTTATATACTCTGGGAATAAAAGCTATGGGGATAAATACTTGTTAGCTTCTGACCTTACAAAATCCGCTTCCCATTACTCTGCTGACTAATCAGATATGACATTTTCTTGGTAATGTAATGCAGAGTGAGGCAGACCATGGGGAGGAGGGGTGATGAGAGACTAAGGAGGTTTGGATTACACCATTGATATGCAGTCCCATGCCTGCAAGAGGTAAATGCATCTGGTGACTTTTTTTGTCCATGGGACATGGGTCGAGAGGGTGGCTCAATGGTTAAACGTCATCGATGAGCCGAGTACAAGATACATAATTACTCATTTTGTTCAATGTATTTATTATACATATTTGTTTGTTGTTTTTTCAATTATTTTTATAATATTTTATTATTATTTATATTTATTATCATTTCTATTTGATCATTTTTATTTTATTTATATTTATCATTTTTATTTTTTATTATTTTTATTTCATTATTTTTAATTCAATTTTAGTATCATTTTTCTATTTCTATTTTAATATTTTTATTTATATTTTAGTATCATTTTTATTTCTATTTTAGGGTTATTTTTATGCATATTTTCTTATCATTTTTATTTATATTTTAGTATTATTTTTTACTATATCTTTTTTTCATTATAATTTGTATTAATTTCTTTGTCATTAGCCTATAACGACTGATATTGAAATCCTCCTTGAGGACTATAAACCTCATGTAAATAAAACAGTTTATTATTATTTATTTTTCTTACGTTATTTCACCTTTCGCCATGGCCATTTTTAGTCAAATCATGTGATTTATGATGCTTGTTTATGCTCCGGGCTGTTTTCTTTCTATAGTCTGTGTAGGTTATTAGGTAGCTGCAGATTCGTCTGGCAGGGTCTTAAGTCTATGCAGGGCATGGAGACAACAGCGTGGGGATTAACATAATGCAGATGTAGTATTTGCTGTCAGTGGACGCTCGGGTAGTGTCAGTATAGATGTAATACAGAAAGGGAGATGCTCTATTTAATATACTGCTCTATACATTTATATAATGGTAATAATACTGTCTATTGAGGGTTATAGGTAGAAACGCTGCATTGGGCTCTTCGTGCTGGTTAATGTATGTGTTGCCTTTTGGAAAGCACTTGATCCAGTGGTTACGCAGTGGCCTGGAAATTAGAAAACCAGTGATGTGGAAGGTTATCTTTATAAGTAGGTTGATGCTGAGGCTTGATCTGCTGATGTCACTTAAGGCTGCCCCGCTCCTATATTCTGGGTTATAAATGTCTGTTATCATCACATAATGCATATATCGCGGGAATGTGTCTCCGTACATCCATAAAGAAGTGCCAGAGCGAGTTAGACTCTGCCATACTCCGTTTCACAAAGGACACCAAGTGGAACCAATGCCACAGACCGAACCGTCGTCATTGCGACATGTCATGAAATGACCATTATTTTTGTGATGGGTGCACTTCAGGAATTCCATGTAGAAGCAGCTGAGTATACAGATGTAACAGAGCTTATAGCTTATATCACTCTAATCCTGCAGTCCTATGTAAAACCTCCAAGAACCTGACCGCTTGTGAAGAACCAAATGATACAAGTATGACAAACACACCCCTACTACATCTGCAATTCTGCAAGCTTATTTAGATCCACCAAGACAGAGCCTGTGAATCCCTTGCAGACTGGTAGCCAAATCCTCTCCGACCCTAAGGTATTCTATTTGGAGAAGTGTCATTTTTATTACATCCCTCGTCCAATGCTTCGCAGAACACATGGGTGAAGCGCCCGGCCATGTCATCTGCATTTTTAGTGGACGTGATGACTGAGCCCCCCTCGCTGGCCTGAGATCTGTAGGAGAGGATTATCTCAGGCCTCAGAACAATGTGCAATATATTTTAATATGTCTGGAAGGTAATGAAGTGGGATAAGAGCAAATCACGTGTGCAGTGAGTAGCAAACTGCAAATCGCACCATGGCGTTGGAGGTTTAAGAGCATGCTGTCCTGCATATGTTGTGTCCAGTGAGTTAGGCTCTGCTGCGTGCTTGGTGAGGTGCGCAGCAATGCAGGGCTTGGAAATGGAAATGTATCTTCTAATTAGCACTTGAATTATTCCCCCACTCCAAAATGCAAAGTATAAACTCTTGACTTCAAGGCAACTCTATATGGCCACCTTGGAGTCTCTATTTTTGAATCCCCTTTATAAGGGGATCCTTCCAGGTATTACGTGGTTGGCCATTCATTTGTAGCTACAAAGAGGGAAACGTATGGTTGGCCCTCTGATCACTGGATTTTTTTTAAAATCGGGCCCATGAAGAGTTGGTCATCAGGTTTGCTTCAGAATAAAATCAGTGTTAGGGCTCCTGCGCACGAACGCCCCGTGCCGCCGGTTCTGTGCATTGGGGACTTTGCGGTCCCCAATGCACAAGCACCGTCTGTGTGGCTGGCGCAGACGGACGCAGGCCCAATAAACTTGAATGGGTCCGTGATCTGTTTCTTTGCGGTGCGGAGGCACAGACAGAAAACCCATGGAAGCACTCTGTAGTGCTTCCGTGGGGTTCCATGCCTCCGTTCCGCACCGCACTTTTCCGGATTGTGGACCCATTCATCCGTGATACAGTGTGCACATGGCCAGTGCCCGTATATTGCGGACTCGCTGTTTGCGGGCTGCACCAGCAAACAACAATCATGTGCATGAACCCTTAGACCCCTTTCACACGGGCGAGTGTTCAGCGCGGGTGCAATGCGTGAGTTGAACGCATTGCACCCGCACTTAATCCTGACCCATTTATTTCTATGGGGCTGTGGACACGAGCGTTGATTTTCACGCATCACTTGTGCGTTGCATGAAAATCGCAGCATGCTCCTCTTTGTGCGTTTTTCACGTAACGCAGGCCCCATAGAAATGAATGGGGTTGCGTGAAAATCGTAAGCATCCGCAAAAGTGCGGACGCGGTGCGATTTTCACGCACGGTTGCTAGGAGACGATCGGGATGGAGACCCGATCATTATTATTTTCCCTTATAACATGGTTATAAGGGAAAATAATAGCATCCTGAATACAGAATGCTAAGTAAAATAGGGCTGGAGGGGTTAAAAAAAAATTAAAAAAATTTAACTCCCCTTAATCCACTTGTTCACCCAGCCCGACTTCTCTTCTGTCTTCTTCTGTGAGCAATAGGACCTTTGATGACGTTACTACCATGGTGATGAATCATGTGATGGACCATGTGATGAATGCAGTGACGTCATCAAAGGTCCTATTCCTCACAGAACAAGACAGAAGAGATGCCGGATGCGCAAACAAGTGGATTAAGGTGAGTTAAATTTTATTTTTTTAACCCCTCCAGCGCTATTTTACTATGCATTCTGTATTGCCATGTTATAACGGGAAATAATACAATCTACACTACAACTAACCCAAACCTGAACTTCTGTGAAGAAGTTCGGGTCTGGGTACCACAGTCAGTTTTTTATCACGCGCGTGCAAAACACATTGCACCCGCGCAATAAAAACTGAACATCGGAACGCAATTGCAGTCAAAACTGACTGCAATTGCGTACCTACCCGCGCGGGTTTGCCGCAATGCACCGGGACACATCCGGACCTAGTCTGGACACGCTCGTCTGCAAGGGGCCTTAGGGTGAGACAACACATTTAAATGGGTTGTCTTCAGGATAGGTCATCAATATCAGATTGGCAGGGGTTCAAATCCCGGAATTCACGCAGATCAGCTGTACGATCTGCTGCTGTCTCATGAATTTACAGCAGCGAGGGTGCCTTCTTCCAGTACAGCTGATCGGCAGGGAGGCACGCAACCCCATTCATTTCTATGGGGCCTGTGTTACGTGAAAAACGCACAAAGAGGAGCATGCTGCGATTTTCACGCAACGCACAAGTGATGCGTGAAAATCAACGCTCATGTGCACAGCCCCATAGAAATGAATAGGTCAGGATTCAGTGCGGGTGCAATACGTTCAACTCAAGCATTGCACCCGCGCAGAATACTCGCCCGTGTGAAAGGGGCCTAAGGGTTCATGCACATGACTGTTGTTTGCTGGTGCCCGTATTGCAGCCCGCAAACAGTGAGTCATCAATAGGAATAAGCGAATCGACTTCGGATGAAACATCCAAAGTCGATTCACATAAACCTTCGTTCTAATACTGTACAGAGCAGGAGCTCCGTACAGTATTAGAATGTATTGGCTCTGATGAGCCAAAGTTATAACTTTGGCTCATCAGAGCCAATACATTCTAATACTGTACGGAGCGCTTGCTCCGTACAGTATTGAAACAAAATTTTATGCGAATCGACTTTGGATGTTTTATCCAAAGTCGATTGGCTCATCTCTAGTCATCAATATTAAAAAGCCCGGACAACCTCTTTAAAGGTGTCTTCCAGGATTTTGATACATTTGCCTAAGGCCACATGAACACAAATATATGTATTTTGCGATCTGCAAAATACAGATACCGGCCACGTGCATCCCACAATTTCCACGGGCCCCATTGTGCAGCCTCATTGAAATGAATTGGTCCACATATAGTGTGAAAAAATGCAGATCGGAAGCGCATGAGGCTAAGAGCAAATAAAAAAAAAAGCGACTAACCCCTACTCAACTGTTAAATCACCATCCGCTCCAGCGCCACCACTCCGGTGCAGCATACACGACCTAATGTGTGTCAGCACATATCACGTACGCATCATTCACATGACTGCAGCAGCCAGTCACTGGTTACATGTGCGGCACGGGATTGCTGAGGCCAGTGATATCTTCCACGGTCAGGCGAATGATGTATGTGATGTTATCATTGGCAGACTGGTGGGAACCACTGGAGCAGCGACACTGATGTGAGGGGGAGGGGATTTAGCAGGGGAGTAGTGAATAGTTTTCTCCAAATTTCTTAAAATCCCGGACAATTCCTTAAAGACCTTTTGTAGTTCTATCTGTTAGGCCGGGTTCACACCAGCTCTTCCGTTTCCGTTGTTCTGCTTCATTATAGGAGCAGAACAATGAAAATAACGGAAGTGGCAGAGTCATCACATGACAGTAAGAAGAGGACACGACGGATCCCTTTGACTATAATGGGATCTTTTGGAAACCCACGTTTTTACTGGACTGCAGGCTTTGCTATGTTATCCTGTATTTTTAGTGGAATCTGCAATGGATGCCCCTAACGGAGCCTCTGATGCAGATGTGAACATAGCCCTACTTTCCTTGATGTCTTCCAGTAGTGAGAGCCAATGTCAACCATCGCCTACTGGGTGATATCCAGAGTTAGAAGCAAGATGAGCCGGTAGGGTTGGATCACACTGCCGATGGAATCACTGCAGGTAATTTCATATACCAGTGAATCCAGTTTATTAGAACGACATGTTTCTGGAGAGGAACACCCCCTTCATCAGGTCCAGTCTTGTATTCATAGGCCTACTGGAGGATGACACTTTTGCATGGTTAGGATACATTGTGCAGTAGTAATGGCGTGGCACCATTACTGCAAGACTGTGGCAACTATTGGTGGCTCCATTAAGACATCTGTGACCAGTGACTGCAGCTTAGCTGTGATAGTCCGACACCCAGGCTTCCCTCCGATCCGCTGTATAATGGCTGTGCTTGGCACTGCAGCTCAGCCCCATTCACTTCTAAGGGGCTGTGCCTGGGTTGTGTGACTGATGAACATGGCGTCATATGGCCTAGGGAAAGCTGAGAGAAGACCATGGCTCTACTGCAAGTGCCTTCTCAAACAGCTGATTGGCGGGGATCCCCGGTGTCGGACCCCATCGATCAGATACTGAAGACCTATCCAGAGTATAGGTCACCAGTAGTAAAGTCTCAGAGAACCCCTTTAAACTTATCCCGAAGTCAATGCATGATTAGCTAATTTCCATTACAACAAGGGGCAGAAAGCTTATAAATTTTAAGGAACTAAGTCATAAATGAAAAAAAGAAAAAGATAATTAGGAAATTGCTAAATGTACTGCTGTCCTCTGAGCCAACTTCTGTTCTTGGGTCCTTTAACATGTGCCGGAACTCAGGGCAATAATCCAAAACAAATAGTTCTTTCCCAATCATTGGTAACTCTTCCAGCTGCGTTTATATGCACCCATCATCCCCTCTCTATGGGGATGAACAATCGCTACTACGATCTTTCATCAGAATTCAGATTCATTGTTGATGGTCAGCATATACCCGGTTAGCACAGGACAATATGCTGCCGACAGACAGCGATTTTAGGTTCTGCAAGAAAGATGTGATAATGTGACGAGCCAGTGTTTTGCTCATACGTCTATTGATCGGCAGTGATGGTCAGTTCGCAGTGTTCGCCAGCGAACACATGCGGGCTGCCATCTTTAGTAAGGTAGACTCACCCGTCCGGCGATGCACAGGTAAGCCCTTACCTGTGCCTGTGCGGGTCTAACATCAAACGCAGTCACCGGGAGCAGGCAGTTCCGAGAACAGCCCGATGAAGGCCCCCGGCGGCTGTTCTCGGAACTGCCTGCTCCCAGTGACTGCATTTGATTTCAGACCGGCTCCCGGCACAGGCACAGGTAAGGGCTTACCTGTGCAACGCCGGACGGGTGAGTCTACCGTACTAAAGATGGCAGCCCGCATGTGTTTGCTGGCGAACACTACGAACTGGCCATCAGTGTTGATCGGCAGCACCTTTACATGGGACAATAATTGGGAACGAGCAATAATTGTTCCGATCCTTGGTTTATGTAAAAGGGCCACAGGGTCAGGATTCCTAATGCAGTTTAGGAGGCCAAAGCCAGGAGTGAAGTCCTATATGTCCTTTCTCGTCACTCCTGATTTTTATTTCCAAAACAGCATCAGGAAACCCTAAGCCTCTTTCTGGAGTAAGACATAGTAGCCACGTGAAAGCCACTTCCTTCTAGAAAGTCTGTTTTTAGTGAGGTACATATTAGCCGCGAAAGTGCTTGTCTCACAGACGTTCCCTGCTTAGGGCTCATGCACACGACTTTATGTATTTTGCGGTCTGTGAAAAACTGATCCGCAAAAAATACGGATGACGTCTGTGTGCATTACATATTTTGCGGAACGGAACAGCTGGCCCCTAATAGAACAGTACTGTTCCTTGTCCGTAATGCGGACAATAATAGGACATGTTCTATTTTTTTTGCGGAATGGAAATACTGACATACGGAAACGGAATGCACACGGAGTACCCTCCTTTTTTTTTGTGGACTCATTGAAATGAATGGTTCTGTATACGTCCGCAAAAACGGAGCGGACGCGGAAAAAAAATTTTCCTGTGCATGAGCCCTCATTGAGATGTCCTGGGTGATGATGATCAACTTTGACTTTTGGTTCACTTACAAGAAAGAGCACCGTTTTTTCTCATCAGGGTGAAAAGTCGTGGCTTACTGAGATATTTGTATGGTGATCTTAGTGCTAGGGCTCGTGTACTGTACACAGATGTACTACAGGTTCCTATTGTACAAGTCCTGAATGGAACATATCGTACCTCCATGTAAAACTACCGTGAGAAAAAGAATTATGAGAAGAAAAGCGATGCAATGAGCTCTTAACAAGCTCTTCATCTGATGCCACCAGATGTAAGGCAGCTATCCTATAAGTCACTGTTCAAGCCTTTAAATAGGCCTTGAGACATGACTCAGATATTAAGTAAGCCAGCATCTCATCTGCAGACAGCTGTTTCGGGGGGATTTGGCAGAGTAGAATTGTGGCATGTTCTATCTCGTAACAGTAGGCTTCCTTAATTCGTAACACAGAATGCTTATGGCCCTGTAATATGAACCCACAGGGACTGTGGGCCACCACATCGGTGTCTTTAAAATGCTTTTTGATATGCTTAAGGCTAGTTTCACACTAGCGGCTGGGGACTCCGGCAGGCTGTTTCGGCGGATGAACAGCCTGCCGGATCCGTCCTGCCGCTAGTTCACGTGTAACCCCGGACTGCCGCTCCATCCCCATTGACTATAATGGGGGCGGAGTTCCGGCGGCAGCACGGCAGCGCGCGGCGAGAGGCAGCCAGACTAAAAGTACGACATGTACTTTTAGTCCGGCTGCCTCTCGCCGTGCAGCCGCCGGAACTCCGCCCCCGCCCCTATTATAGTCAATGGGGATGGAGCCGCAGTCCTGGGGCACACGTGAACTAGCGGCAGGACGGATCCGACAGGCTGTTCACCCGCCTAAACAGACTGCCGGACTCCCCTGCCGCTAGTGTGAAAGTACCCTAACCTGAGGTTCTGTTTGGTCATTGTTCCATTTGCAGCAGATTTGATGTATCTGACTGGTAGAGATGAGCACATTTCTTAAAATTCATTTTGTTCTGATTTGTCTGAATCGGCCAAGAATTTCACTTTAGTTAAGAAATTAGATTCTATGTCAATGCAACGAGTTTCAAACACCCGAGAAATCTATTCTCTCTCTGTCTCTGGAAAAATTTTCCCAAACTGAATCTCAAGAAATTCTGATTCTAAAGAGTCAGAATTTTTTGAAAAATTCCGCACCGATCTGGATTCTAATGAATTGATTTATTCATTTCTACGCCACTGCTATTGTTAGGGACCCCATCATCACCTAGTGGAATTGCTGTCGCCAGCGATACATGCAAGGGTAAGCCTTTTCAACTTTTCTATTGATGACCTGTTCTCAGGATAGGTCATCGATTGTTGGTCACGGGGGTTCAACGCTGTGTGAAGGGGCTGCAGCGCCCCTCTCTTTGACTATACATTGTATAGGGGTTGTTCTTGGTCTTGCAGCTCAGTTCTATTCATTGACCTGCACAAAATCCAGGTGATGTCACATCCACAGGGGCGTGCTCACCTACAGCGCGCCCATTTAAACAGCTGATTGGCAGAGGGGCCAGAAGTTGAATGGCCAACAAGCTAATAGTACTGACCTGTCCTGATATCCTATCCGGCTATCAGTGTTTAAGTCGCAGAAAACTGCTCTCCTTCTTGCAGTGATTTATTCTGTCATCCCTTCAAAATGGCATATTGGAAATGATTAGAGCAGCGTGGACACTCTTTGAAAAATCCCAAAAATGCCATTAAAACTATCATAAGCACAGATCGCTGTATAAAAGACTTAGTCATTGATACAACAGGAAGGCTAAAGTCCTGTTTTCTCTAATGAAAGATAACAGAGATGAGCGAATCGATTGTAAACAAATCAGATTTAACACTGTTTTTGTAAAAATTCCAGATGGATCAAAATCCAAATTTTCGCTAATTTAATTTGGGTGAATTTTGGAGAGAGGGAGAGAGAAATAAAATTATAATAAAATAAAATGTTGAAAAAAATATAAGTGAGAAACAAGAAAAAAAGAAAAAAAAGAAAAATAGTCCTACAAGACCACAGAGTGTCGTACACAGATTTCCAGGGCAATCTGAGCACTGTCAGTTCGGGTAGAAGCAATTTGGACCCAAACTGAATTGGTTGATCGATTCAGCCAAATCAAACCCCAAGTGAATTAAAGGGGTTATTCCATGACTAATGTAAAAAAAAAAAAAATCATTTAGTACGTGGCAACCTATTTCTAATAAAGCTAGAACCACCCCTGTACCTCACATGGATCCAGAGATCTCCTCATTTATTGCTCTGCTAGATTTATATCAAGCTGGAAGCTCAAGGGGAGGGTCTTTTCTGCCGCAGCTCAGGGGGCGTGTCTATGCTCTACCTATCACAGGTCAGAGGGCTTGTCTATGCTCTCCCTATCACAGCTCAGGGGGGCGTGTCTATGCTCTCCCTATCACAGCTCAGGGGGTGTGTCTATGCTCTCCCTATCACAGCTCAGGAGGCCCTAAAGGATGAAACTGAGCAATGTGCAGCCTTCTCAGTGAGCAGGACAAAGAAATAATAAGAAAAAAAAACAGCAGGTGGTGCTATACAGATACATTTTATTGGCTATGCTACATTTTTTATTGCATACAATCACAAATATATTGAGATCCAGGTGCTGGTTTGAAAACTGTAGAATATTTGTTTCGTGGGACAACCCCTTTAAGAGCCATTTGCTTATCTCTAATGGGGTTATTCACATTCCGACATGGTGGGAATAAACCCCTTAGGTCCCCCAGAAATTAAAAGCTGCTGTGATTTTGTGTCCAGGACCTTATTGAAAGATTTTGGAGCAAGTCACAAGCTGAAATTAGTTATACCCACTGAATTGAACCACACATGTAATTTAGAAAAATAACTTTATTACACATAATCATATTAACACAATATTTCACAAAAGCACAGTATAAAACTGCGGGTGAGATCTGTAGAGCAAAAATCTCTTTCCCCCCACACAGACACTATAAACCTATATTACATATACAAATCATATATGCACACCGGCAGGTACCGCATAATAAAGTACTAATGCTATAGGGTACGGTGCAGTCATCTATGGCTGGTCAGTAATAGAAAGCTGATACTCATCTCACACATAGCCAGGGCGCATGCTGGGTCCCCCTTCTCCCTCCCCACGGATACCAGGATCAGGATATTATTTGTCTGTGTTGGGTAATGATTGTCTATACCACTCTGATTGCTGTTGGTGATACTTATCGGGATATCCCCACGTTGGAATCGCGTAGTTTGGACCATACCTGATGGGGGACCCAGCATGTGCCCTGGCTATGTGTGAGATGAGTATCAGCTTTCTATTACTGACCAGCCATAGATGACTGCACCGTACCCTATAGCATTAGCACTTTATTATGTGGTACCTGCTGGTGTGCATATATGATTTGTATATGTAATATAGGTTTATAGTGTCTATGGGGGGGGGGGGATTTTTGCTCTACAGTTCTCACCCGCTGATTTTATACTGTGCTTTTGTGAAATATTGTGTTGATAAGATTATGTGTAATAAAGTTATTTTTCTATATTACATGTGTGGTTCAATTCAGTGGGTATAATTAGTTGGCATGGTTCCACACATGATTGTTATTTGGTGTTCACAAGCTGAAATTAGTTGCGGGGGAAGATCAGAAGCAATGCCAGAAAATATACCGTAATTGTACTGGAGTAGTAGTCGATTTTGGAGAAAACGCCCATCAGAGGTGGTTGGGAGACCTATAACAAGTGACTGTCAATCTGACATGATCATGTATCTATCCTAAGAGAGATTGAAAAGGACACAATATAAGGGCGGACTGGAGGGACCATGTGGACTTTTTCTGCAGTCATTCTTCTATGTTTCTGTAAAAGAGAAATGCTTACCCAAACCAAAAAAGGATTGTCCAATGTATTTCATGAACCCACCAAAGCCCCTAAATGTGTTGGAATAAAAATAAATAAAACAGTAGGATATGTCATCAGGTCCCACCCCTGAGACCCGCTCATATCTTCAGGATGGGCCCCTTAAGTTAACAGAGAGCGGCCGTCCACCGCTATGGCAGTTCTGAAAATAGCCGAGCTGGCTTGGCTATTTCCATCAGTCCCATAGCGGTGAATGGAAAGGGGGCCTGCATGAGCAGTGCACTCTCCATTTACCACATGGAAATTCTGAAAATAGCCGAGTGCACTGCTGCCATAGCGAAGAATGTAGAACACGTCGCACATCTGCGCTATGCTCTCTTTGACTTAACGGGTGGGTCCCATTCTGGAGATAGGAGCTCGTCTTATCTGATGTCATGTTCATCGGTGTCTGAGATGGTAATACCCCTTTAGGGACTTTTAAAATAAGGTGGACAACCCTCTTAAGGCTTCCTTCATACATATTTTTTTTGGCCATGAATTTCATGTGTTTTTATACTCTTTTGGGTCTTTTTTTTTCATACTTTTTATTTGTTTGTACATTTTTTATGTATAGAAAAGTCTACGGGGATATGTATTAAAAAAAAGTCACACCTAGTGTGTGCTGCCTTTTTAAAAAAAATTAAGAAAAATGACACAAAAACACACTGGGTCATTTATTATGATTCCCTATGCCAGAAGCTGCTGTTAAAAAAAAAGTTGTAGGACCTCAGTTTCCAACTTTTTTTCAACACCACTGTTCCTAAATTTAGGCGTACGTGGCATTCATACATGGTCCTCACCACTTCTTGCTAATGGTGGTGGCGGAAGTAGGATGGGGGCATGGTGTGGGGGGGCTGGGGTAATTGACAACTAACATCTACATACTCCAACTAGGAGCTGGAGCAGATTTCAGTCAAGGCTGATGGACTGTTGAGGATGTGCCTAATTTATGACAAAGTCTGTGTCTCATCCTCCCAGCGGTGGGGGTGGGGTGGGAATATTCAAGACCGTTGTAAAACTCAGTTTTTTGCTAAATGACCCCAATGTTTGTAGTGTTTTCTATTTATGTATTGACTCACAGCCAGGTACGGACTGGGAACTTAAAGTGGCCTTGGAAAAAAAATAAAACTAAAAGTGGCCCCATGTTGTATGGGGCGGGTCTACATTAACAGAAGTTAGGGGGCACCACAAGTAGGTGGGGTTTGCAATACCATAGTTTAAAATACCATCCCAGCAGAACCAAATACCACAGTGCAGCACAATATACCACCCCAAAAGCAGTCCTTCTGTAGTGGCCATTAGTAGCTGCCACTTTCTCTCCTCCTCCTCCAGTTGTCTCTGATTAAGCTATGGAGCAGGGGGCTCAGATGGAGAGATGCGGGCATGTGCAGCCTTTGACTGGGTACTAGTGATGAGTGGCAGGGGTCATATTCGAATTCGCTCTATTTCGTGAATATTTTGTAGCATAATCGTCAAATATTCGCGAATTCGAATATTCGTTAAAAGTAGGGTTGATTGCGAATTTTCGTAATGCAAATTTTTGTAATGAGAATTTTTGTAATGCTAATTTTCGTAATGAGAATCAATGAGATTGTGAAAACTCAGATCCTATAGTATATTCTAACCCCCAGGTGTTCCCATGGTGACAGGGACGCTTGTCGGGGAGGAGTATGCCAAAGTGGAACAACTGTACATATTAAAAAAATTTATAAAAATATTCTAAAAAACAAATATATTCATTTTTTAGAATATTCGTAATATTCTAAAACAAGAATATATAGCAATATAGCGAATATTAGAAAAAAAAAGAATGTAGAACAATTTAGCTAATAGTGCTATAATCTTTTTTTTTAATAGTTGTAATTTTTTTTCCAATCTGAACTTCAGAAGAGAAAAAAATGACAACTATTAGACAAAGAAGATTATAGCACTATATTAGCTTAATTGCTCTATATTATTTTTTTTAAATATTCACTATATTGCTATTTATTAGTTTTTTAGAATATTCGTAATATTCTAAAACAAGAATATATAACAATATATAGAATTATTATATCACGAAAATTCGCATTCCAAAAATTCTCATTACAAAAATTTGCATTACGAAAATTCGCAATCAACAAGATTATAGTGCTATAATCTTCTTTGTCTAATAGTTGTAATTAAATTTACAACTATTAAAAAAAAAGATTATAGCACTATATTAGCTAAATTGTTCTACTTTTTTTCCCCCCGAATATTCGCTATATTGCTATATATTCTTGTTTTAGAATAGTCCGAATATTCTAAAAAACTAATATATTTGTATATTGTACATCTTTTTAAAAAATCTGTAGAGTTGTCCCACTTTGGCATATTCCTCCCCGACAAGCGTTCCCCTCACAGTGTTAATTACTGCCAAAAGCTCATTCTGTACTTGGCCAGCGGCAAAGGGAGGGCTTGGGTGGCCCCCTAGGCATCAGCCCTCCGGGCAATGTCCCTGTAGAGTCTATGGCCAATCCATTCCTGCTTACAAATAACATTTGGCTGAAGAATTTTGTGGGGAAAAAAGTGTCATTATAAATACCAGAAAAGCGACCTCTGATCTGTTTTATTTACTGCACACCAATCTTACAACTTTTACATAACACTTTATTATATGGCCCCATTTTAACCAATGGGGCCACCATACACTTATATAAATATTATGTATAAAAATGGTATTATCATCCTCTATAATCGAGGCCGCAAGTCTCTACATCTGTCGGAGAGGTTTGCACTAAACTCCATGTACTGTATGCACATGTACGCATATATACGTATGCACTATACACATTGTACACATTGTATATTCCCTGGTACATCTGTTACATCTCTCTGCCCCATCCCTTTATTCCAGGTGCATCCAGACGTGCATTGATTGGACCCATTGCCTATAAATGCACAGTTACATACCATTGTTCACTTCTGCACTCCCTGCCCTTTACATCTGAGCGTCTTCCTACATAGCCCATAACCCGATGCACGGTTCTCCAGCCAGACTTTTCTAGCGGCCTCATAAGGAGGGTCACCCCCTGCTTGGTTATTATATAAGGTCTGTTATACTGTAAATGAGTCAGCTGCACTGTACGTGCTCGAACAGGTCTGGACCCCACAGACGCTCCGCATGTCCTCTGAGCCACCAGCTGCCCACTATCGATCCGGTGGAAACAATCTAATGTGCCCGGATCCTAATTACAGTAGAAGTGATTAGATGGAATCCACATAGGCCGTAAGAGTGTAGTTTTATCCCTCGTATCCGACCATGTTTTAGCATTCACGTAATAGTAGAACATATTTGAAAGGTGTGAAGGCAGAGACGATCGCCAAAAGTGTCAAGAGATCAGAGGCGATGATGAATGCCTCCTTAAAGGCAAAAAACAGCCCCTTTCAAAAGGTGCTTCCCCCGATGGGTCCCACATTCGCACCACCCCACCACCCACCCTACGTCATCTTCAGATAACCCCTTTAGGGCCCATTCACACGACCGTATGTTGTTTGCAGACCGCAAAATGCTAATCCATTGTTCCGCAAAAATCTCTGAAGTCTTTTCCGGGAGACTTCCGCATCTGCTCCGCATGTCCGCAAAATACGGAAGGTATGTTTTCGCCTGTCTTCCATATTTTACGGCTCTGCAAGATTCCGTTTTAAATAAAGATTCAAAGGCGATATGACAGGGCATTAAAGTTTGCGGACACGGATACACAAAATACGGATTGCATACCCCGCAATCTGTATTTTTGCGGAACCATAGACTAGAATAGGGCCACGGACAGCATTTTGCGGGCAAGTATAGGACATGTTCTATCTTTTAAGCGGACATAGGGAAGCAGATACCACACGGTGGGCTATCCGTGGATTTTGCAGTCCCATAGAAATGAATGGGTCTGCATCTGAAATGCAAAAATGCGGAACGGATGCGGAAAGAAAAATACGGTTGTGCGCTGTAATAATTCATGCACATGACCGTATAAAGATGTATATAGCAGTAACAAGTCTGTAGGCCCATATTATCCATCCACATGCCTTCAATTTCATATAGAGGGTTTGGATTCATCCTTCCTGTATAATCCTGGTATAATGTAAACATGCCGCAGCGCACAGAATGCCCCCGGCCACTAGGTGCGCCACCGTACAGACTCTGCACACACAGCTTTGCTACAGAATGTCCATGATAACGGCCTATTTTTAATTCTTCATTTTGGTTTTTACTTCCCCTCCTTCCAAGAGATATATATACAGTATATATATATATATATATATATATATATATATACTGTATATATATTTAAAAAATAAATCTTTTTTATTACGTTTTCTGTTCACATCGCCGTACAAGGGCTTGTTTTTTGCAGGACAAGTTGTACTTTTTAATGTTTATTTTACCATAGTTTGTATTGATAAACAGGAAAAATATTCTTTGTGTTGTGAAAATGGGAAAAAAAATAGCAATTCCGCCAAGGCTATTTGGGTTTTGTTTATACAACTTTCTCTGTGCGGTAAAAATGACATGACAACCTTATTCTGAGGGGTCAGTACAGTGACGGTGATACCATATCTATACAGCTTTTATTATGTATTGCTAAGCGGAGCGGAGACAAGGTGACAAATAAATGGTAATTTCCATTACGGTGTACACCTTGCAGGAAAAATATTTTTAAGTTCAGACATTCGGACACGGCGATGCTTGTTATGTTTATTTTTTATTGTTTATTTTTATATGTAAAATAGTTTTTTAAACTTTTTTCACTTTTTCACTTTAATGTTTACTCCCCTTAGGGGACATGCCATCTTCTGATTGCTTCTCCCATAGACCACAATAGAATACTGTTGTGGTCTATGGAATTTTCACTACTTGCCTGAGATGTTGTGCCTCATGGGAAGTTTCCCAAGGACACAGGCTTTCATGGCAATAGATTGGAGCCGCGCGATTTTGCTGCGGGGGCTCCGATTGGAAGACAGACAGAGCCACCTCCCTATGCTTCACCCCATAGATGCCGCAATCGCTATTGAACTCAGCATCTGAGAGGTAAAAATTACTGGGCTCTGCGTCATCACCGATCCCAGTTATTGCGGCCAGATGCCAGTGGTGTTATACAGCCAGCATCCGGCACACATAGAGAGAGCTCAGCGCATGAGTCTCCTCTATATGCCTTACAGTGCACCATCGCATAACTACACGTGGGTGTTTGTAACGGTTAACGGAATTATCCACGGGATAGGCAGTGTAGGATCACTGGGATTCCAATCGCTGGGACCACCAATGATCGCAACAATGGAGGGTCCCTGTGTTCATCCTATCGATCACCAGCCCGTATTTTGAGCCACTTTTCCATTCACGACCTGACAGACGGACCTCCCTCACCCCATAATGGAGCAGTGGACTGACATGCACACTTCTGCTCCATTCAAACAGGGAACTCCCATTATTAGAATCACAGGGTGTCCCAGTGATCATTCCTCCAGTGATCCTGTGGATATGAAACAAATTATGTTCTTGTGATGACCCCTTTAAAGGAGCTTTCTGAATCATAACAATAAAGTAGAAATGGCTTTTCTAATGTACTTACCTTTCCAATTTGTTGCTGTTCTTCCAGCGTAAAGGGGATCTTCCTCTAAAGGGGATCCATGATGTCTGTAACCACGACTAAACTTATGTCATACCATAACTTGTAGCCTGTGTTCGGTTTCATTGGGCTAGGTCAGTGATGGCTAACCTCCGGCACTCCAGCTGTGGTGAAACTACAACTCCCAGCATGCTTCATTCAGTTCTATGGATTTCTGAGAACAGCCAAGTAAGTGCACATCTTGGGAGTCGTAGTTTTACTACAGCTGGAGTGCCAGAGGTTAGCCATCACAGGGCTAGGTTGTTCTTAGACACCCATACATGTACTGCATTCATAGAGCAATCTACGTTCATATGCTTAACTAGAAATGTTCCGAAAGGTTACACATTAATATATCCGCTATAATGACAAGGTAGAGGCCAAACAAAAGGCTTCTCATAAAAGGCAGTTGAGATATAAGGTGTAATTTGATGAGGTCCTTACACTGTGGAGCTGCTTTACCTGTGGAGATGGAGGGTATCTGTGGTCAGCAGTGATCTTCAAGATCCGCCCCTGTTCACATCACATTACAGACCAGTGTACGGTACTTCCGATGGTTTATCATTGTCTCCCATGCTAAAAAAAATATTATATATACCATACTTTTTGCAGGATTCCTTATCTATAAAGTAAAAAAAAATTTTTTCATCTCATCATATACTGTATCGGCCTGATGGAGGCCAAAAAGACACCCTTTGGCCTCTGTCGGTTGAGTGGAGCACTGTGGTTACATATACATCAAATGCAGAGGTCTGATGTTAAACTAAAGAGTTAAAATTTCAATCTGCAAAACTGCTGTAAGTATTTCCTGTAAGTTAGGCGCAGGCATAGGTTATGTAAAACAGCTCCGCACTTTTACCTGGGCTTCATTGGCACTACAAAAAGTATGTCCCTGGTGCCAAAGGGAGTCAGTAGTGTTGACTATGCTATAGAGAACAGGAGAAAATAAATGTTTGTATAGCTTTTCTCATCAGGAGTAGTGTGAATATGAAGTTTTATTCTTCCAGATTCCGCTCCTGCAAGTGTCCAGGGCGGGGCTTCACTGTGAAGTGCTCTCTGCATTGAGCTTCTTGACAGGCCCTCCACTATGTTTTGAGTGACAGCTGTAGTGGCCTCCTGGTTGGGTGCTACAGCTGTCACTCAGGGCAGAGGGGAGGGGCTGTGACACAGCTTAATGCAGAGAGCACTTCACAGTGGAGCCCCGCCCTGGACACTTGCAGAAGCAGAACCTAGCAGAATAAAACTTCATATTCACACTACAACAGATAAAAGCTTCACAAAAGCTATGCTTATCTTGCTCTCCCTCTCCTTTACCTAGTGCTGTCAGCAGTTTAGTATGGTCAAAACTGCTGACAGGTTCCCTAAGCCCATCAAGGTGACCTCTGTATGTATGTCCAAGACAAACCCCTTAAACTATTTTAAAGGCACACATACCGTTATTTGTTTCTATGGTGTAGTTGAGTACAATCAGCCCCAGGGAGAGGCTCAATGTACTGTTCGGTATATTTTTCTCCCACGATCAGTACTTTATCGTATATATATCTCCTGTGCTGAAGTAGAGCTGGCGCTATGAGATTTGTGGTCACCTGCTCCTTTAAATGTGACTGCATCGCCCAGGACAATGGTTCATCTGCCTCCTGTGCTCAAACACAATCTTGTACATCTCAGACCATTTACAATTATAGATCAAATATTGATATCCGTGTGCTCACCTCCATCCCGGAGAGCGTCGCCTGCCCCACTGATTCATGCCCTCACCTAAACGCGTCGTTTTTTCTTAGCTTTGACAGACGTTATATTGCGCATGAATAATTCACAATGGATTTCATTCTGAAAAGCGATCGGAGACGAGCATATTCATTTGTGCTAATATTATACGTCCCCTGGGTAGGGATTCTTTATGAAGCCATTGATTGGATGTGTTTAGTACTAAAATCAATAACAAATTAAGTACTGGACAGTGTCTTGTGAATGGCCGAGACGTGCGGCTCCTTCCCGTGGCCGTTGTATGTGAATAGAGAGATTTTCTGAATATTATACAATGATTAGAGGAGTAACTTGGTGTTTTTGGGGCTTGTCCAAAAATATAGGAACCCCTCATCTATCATGTAGCATTGATAGTAATGCTGTCTTGTGTAATGTGAAATAAAGGAATTTTCCAGCTAATGACCTTTATAGCTCATGTCCACTGATTGATTGGGATCTGACTACTGGGAGCATCACTGGTCCTCAAAACAGTGCTGGTTGGTCCCTATTCCCACAGAGAAGTGGCTGTGCCTTGGTGGTCGCTGTCCATTATAGTCCATGGGAGATATGATCATAGCTCCCCAGGTGTCTGGGTCAGTGGGGGTCCCCATGTTCAGATCCCACCAACCTTTTGGCACATCTAGTGGACGTGAGAAATGGCTGACTAGTCTGTTAGACTGGTTCTACCACCATAAGTGATGGTATATTGGTAAGATATACGGTCAGTTGCTGATCACCGGAGGCCTGTCTGACAGGACCCCACTGGTTTTCAGAATTAAAGAGCCATAGTACAAGTTGAAGGGGTGATTTTGTTTTTTATTTATTTCAATGTATTTGTTTATATAATAGGAAATTGTACAATTTTGAAATTAACATGTACGGTATTAAAATTTAGCTTATATTCCTTTCTCATATCAAGTTGTTGACCCCTATCTGCACAGTAGAATGGCATAGCCCACGAATCAGTCTGTCCTGTGTGTATCTGTGGCCTAACCGAAACATGGCACCTCACTGACATTTAGTAAGCAGCAGTGTTAGATGAAAAAATATGTGCTGTGTCAGCACCCAGGACACTTCCATGGGATAACTACATTGTGGCCATTACAGATACTTTATTGTATGTGTGTTTACACAGCTTCCAGTTTCTAGGTGATTTGCAAGATGGCTACCTGTCTCTAGGTGATGTTGTCATGCTGTTAATAAGGGCTCATGCACACGACCATATGTATTTTCCGGTCCGCAAAAAATATGGATGACATCCGTGTGCATTCCGTATTTTGCAGAACGGCCTGGCCCCTAATAGAACAGTCCTTTCCTTGTCCGTAATGTGGACAATAATAGGACATGTTCTATGTTTTTTGCAGAACGGACATGCGGACATGCGGACATGCGGACATACGGAAACGGAATGCACACAGTAACTTCAGTTTTTTTTGCAGACCCATCGAAATGAATAGTTCCACGTATAGTCCCCCCAAAAATGGAAAGAAAATACGTTTGTGTGCATGAGCCATAAGGTTAATCGTACAAAAAAATACAAACACAACACATAAAGGGGAGACAGGGAAAAAGATGCGCTTCTACACTGACACTGATAGACATGATGCTGTACATACTGTGTACTGTACGTATGTTGTATGTTCTGCAACTTGATAAGCTGCAGTTCACCTGTACAGGTAACTGAATGCCGTGGGGGGGGGGGGGGGTCACATGACTGATGCTGTCCAGTCCTATTCAGATCTCCTTTGGATGCATTTTACAAGACTAAAACGGGCCGTACCATGAGATATAATAAAGGTCTGTGAGCAAAATTTTAAATATGTATATCAGAAAATTGTTTAACTGCCTATTCTCTAAATATAATCATTAAAACTGGAATACCTTTGTAAGTGCTGCAGCTCCTGCACAGTGGTGCCCCCGGCCATCCACTGTTGAAGGGGTTTTCTAGGTCTTGCGTATTGATGATCCTCAGGATAGGTCATCATTCATCAATATCAGAACAGGGGTCCCACCAGCTGTTGGGCAACCACTGGTGCTAGAAACTAAACAGTTGCCAGAAATGGCAGCACCACGTTCCGTCCACCGTGTAGTAACCATGCAGGGTACTACAGATCCACTTCATGGGTAAACTGCAAAGTGGATGGAGCCGTCCGTTTACTGTATAGTTTGTAGTTTCGGGTGCTGGCAGCTGGCCAAACCAGGTGACCGGTGGGGTTATGGGGTGTCGGACCCCTGCCACGGTGATATTGACAACCTATCCTGATGATAGGGCATCAAAATCTCAACCCCAGAAAACCTCTACAATGTAACCTCATTCACTTGATTTGACATGTGCTGCACTTGGTGGTGCAGGTGCAGTGGGTGGTGAGGAGAGCGCCACTGTGCATGGGGAATGCCGAATCTGACCTCTCTCTCTGTTCTCAGTATCAACAAGGTCTCATAAGTCGTAATAATCCTTGCAATATGGCATAACATTAGCAGATGGGAGTAGCCTTTTAAGTTTCTGCAGCTGCCAGGGAGTGATTGTTGGGGATGCAAGACATACTGGGGCCTATAGTAGACCCAGCAAATGTGACCATGTGCCAGATGCTGACTAGACCAACTGAGTAGTACTGCTTTTACCACAATCAGGTATAAGTATTAGCTTGGAAGAAGCTACTAAGGCTCTGTTCCTTCTCTGTAATTGGTGCCAGCATTTCTACGGGTATTATGGGATTACTGTGGTTGGAAATTGGAAATCGTTATGTTTAGGGTCAATGGCTGAAAATAATGGAAACTCTTTGATTGCAGCTCTGGGGCACTGTCTGCTATTTGGGCAATGGAGAAATCTGTACCAAGCATACTTGTTCTCTTATGGCGGCACTGGGTTTATCTATAATATTTGGGCTCCAAGGACGTCACTGCTATGAGAGCACGATAGCAGGTTTCGGTTTTCACTTGCGCTAAGATGACTACATTGGGATTAGATATAGTCAGTCTGATGCTCAGGCACCACTATGTATCTCTGTGTAGCCGTGTCTCCTGGTGCCTTATACTGAATGTGCTGGAATGTATTACATAGGAAAAGCGTATAGACTAAGTGCAATATCGTGAGGTCCCAGTGGTATCTCCCGAGGAAAGAGAACCATCTCGCTAGTGCCACCTTGTGGAAGTGGCTGCCTGCAAGTCAAAGCTCAACTTTTTAATAAGCCTTAGGACATGACAAGGAAAAATAATCAAACTTGGCTATTTTTCCTTGTCATGTCCCAAGGTTGGGCTTTGACTTGTAGTGAACCACTTCCACAAGGTGGCGCTAGCGAGACGGGAGATACCTCACTGCATTGCCTGTCTCCATACACAGCTGGCCTCTTGAAGGAGACCTAGCACCCTGCCTAAGCGAGTTCTTAGGGTGAAGGCACTGAAGGTTATGTGCTGTCCATGGTGCTGAAATGTTCTGGCCGGCAGGGCTGACAGATACTGCAGCAGTATTCTGGACTGGTACCTATACCACCTTAGCTGGTGCGGGTCCCTGCCCTGGCGGTTGTTTGTTCCCTGTGTCTGCAGTAATCAGCAGTGTTATGTGACTCTTCGGCCATTAGCTGGTTGGGTTACAGGAAGGACGAGATAGTTGTAGTAATTCTGGAATTAGCTAAATATAGACACAGCAGAGCTGTATAATGTGCAGACAGCGCGGCCCGTCATTACCACAGGACAACAACATGTTATGATGCTGCTGAGATCATCCAGACAATGGGGTCTCATTAGTGGAAAACAAGCAACTATTGCCATGAAAATCGCTTAAATAACAATTCCCCCAAATCGACCTACGCAACTGGTAAAAATGTTTAAAAACCATCTAAAGACATTAGCCCAAAGTAACATTGTTGCTACACTTCAGTATTGTGCAGTCACACTTGCCAGGGTAGCAGGCGTAGCATCTGCCATGGGGCACAATACCTAACGGGGCCCGTCTGCGTTTTGGCATTTAGTGATCTATATGGACAATGGAAAAGTGCATTTCTTTTTGCATTATTTCTTTTCTGTATATCACCATGTGCTTTATCACACTACTGTGACATCGCTGTGAGCTTTATTGCTGTACTGTGACATTACTGTGTGCATGATCCCTGGGCATTAGGGAAACCAACATAATCATAAACTTCTCATGCTCTTAACTTTTCTTGAAGGTGGTCATAGTGGAGTGGGACCACATCCCAAATTTTACTATGGGGCCCCATGGGTCCTTGTTACATCCCTGCATACTGCAGGGACGTAGCTAAAGGCTCATGGGCCTCAGTGCTTTGTGGTCAGGGGCAGGGGAGCACATAGCCTTCGTGCTGCCTGAGGCAAAAATTGCAACGTAACCCTCCCTATGCCAAATTCTTGACCTAACCCCTTCCCTCCAGCCAGAGGTATAACTTGACCATCATGAACTTCCCATAATACCTATGTCTTCTTATGTGGCACAAGGATCTTAGGACCCCCTCGGGCTCCTGTGCCTGGTAGCGACTGCTACCCCTGCACCCCCTATAGCTACTCCCCTGCCGCTGTATCTTTTTCCTACAAATGGAAGGCAGTATCCCTGCAGTTTCTTTGTGTGCAATTTAAAAAAATATTACTTCCTTGGGAGACAATTGGGTCATATTAGTTCATAGGATGCAGCTTGGGATCGCCTTCTCCTTGGTGGGTGCTCCGCTGTACCGCAATTGAAGAGAAGAATTGGGCAACCTAGAGTGCGGCTTAGGCTACTTTCACACTTGCGCTCAGTGCGGATCTGTCTGGTATCTGCACAGACGGATCCGCACCTATAATGCAAACGATGGTATCCGTTCAGTGCGGATCCGTCTGCATAACAGCTTTTTCAGATCTGAGTTTTCACGATCGTGAAAACTCCGATCCGACAGTATATTCTAACACAGAGGCGTTCCCATAGTGATGGGGACGCTTCAAGTTAGAATATACTAAGAACTGTGTACATAACTGCCCCCTGCTGCCTGGCACCACCTGATCTCTTACAGGGGGCTGTGATCCGCACAATTAACCCCTCAGGTGCCGCAGGTGGCCAGTGCGGCCCCCCTCCCTCCCCAGTATTAAAAGCATTGGTGGCTGGGTGTCCGTCTCCTGAGCGGAATGGAGGCGGAACGGAGCCAAACTGATGCATTCTGAATGGATCTCCATTCAGAATGCATTGGGGATGTATGGATCCGTTCGGGGCCGCTTGTGAGAGCCTTCAAACGGATCTCACAAGCGGAATCCCAAACGCAAGTGTGAAAGTAGCCTTAGGGACACTAAGTTTGTTGGAGGCATGGAGTGCTGCCATTGCTGTCTGGGCTGTGATTGAATTTACATCACCACCTTGGTAAGGTCATTCCAGTAATTGCTCTTTTTCCTGCTGTGGTCCGATAGGTGATTTTATATTGTATGTACAGTACATTATCATGTTTCAATCAAGTAAATACTTCTTTACTATAGAATAAAGGAATATATAGTATAATCGGTGGGGGTCCGATACCCCGCATCCCCAGCTTCACATCTCCGTCTATTGTGTAGTGGATGGGGCTGGCTACTGCAGCACCGCTCCCATTGAAGTGAATGGTACCCAGCTTCTTCCACCACTACTCAATAGACAGAGCTGTGTAGTTCTTGAGAAGAGCTGATCGGCAGGGGTGCAGGGTCAGACCCCCGTTGGTAAAATGGCCTGTTTTGTTGTAACTGAAAGCCGAATATGAACAGAATCTTACAGTATCAGATGCCCCAAAACTTTGCAGCATTTATTGTCCAGCCCTGCGGCTCATTGGCAAATTCTACTTTTGTATTTTTACCATGGTGGAATTCCATGGCTGAGGCTCGATTTTGGCTGCAGCTGTTCCGCGGATCTGTATGAGAATTATCTGTGTCGTCATTCAAAGGGGCAGATCCGTGTGGAGTCCATGGGAGACATGAACATCCTCATCATTTGCATGGATTTGCAGATTTTTTCTACAACGTGTGAATAGGACGATGGGAGGCCCAATCATTTCCATGAGAGGTGGAATGAGCTCAGATCTGATGCAGATTTCAGAGTGAATTCTGCACAGAAATCTGAAACAAATCCTCAGCGTGTGAACTAAGCCTAGATGATGAGCTATTATAAAGCCAGGCTCCCACTCGGTGGTTATGTTGTGGTGCCGCATCTCGTCTGCCTTGGAGAGAAGAGGCAAAAGTTTACTTTATATTTCTCTTCACTTTTTTATGATATCTTTTTAGAGGAAAATATGGGTGGCAGGAGTGATTGCGTACATGATGCTCATATTTGGTAAAAAAAATAAAAATGATGGGCTAAATACATATGAATGATGTATAACAGGCTGAACAGGACGGATAGATGTCTTTTTGCAGCTTTAGGCCTCATGCACACGACCATTGTTTTGGTCCGCATCCAAGCCGCAGTTTTTGCGGCTCGGGTGCAGACCCATTCACTTCAATGGGGCCGCAAAAGATGCGGACAGCACTCCGTGTGCTGTCCGCATCCGTTGCTCCTTTCCGAGGCCCCGCAAAAAAATATAGCATGTCCTATTCTTGTCCGTTTTGCGGACAAGAATAGGCATGTCTACAATGGACCACCCGTTCCGTTCCGCAAATTGCGTAAGGCACACGGTCAGCTTCCATGTTTTGTGGACCGCAAAAAACGGAACGGTCGTGTGCATGAGGCCTTATAGGCTAGGTTATTATGTAACTATGTAGATAATGAGCAAATGAACATGAAATACTTCAAACAATGAATGATGACCATTGATATAATCACAGCAGCAGGGGAGTAGTGTACTGGTCTTGTGAGTGTCAGTGACCTATTTCAGTTCCAGTGTCATATTAGTGAGAACATGAACGGTGTGACAGATGCATAAAGTATCCATAACTAACCAGATCATAGAAATGATGACAATGGCAGGGCGGGAGTGTGCTGGTCTTGTGGGAGGAAGTGACCAAGTTTGGGACTAGGGTCATGTTAGTGAGAACATGGCTTGGTGTGACAGGTGAATAAAGTAAGAACACCCATAGATAAACAGATCATAGGAATGATGACAGCAGCAGGGGAGGAGTGTGCTGATCTTGTGAGAGGCAGTGACCTATTTCAGTTTTAGTGTCATATTAGTGAGAATATGACTTGCTGTAATAGGTGTATAAAGTAGAACTACCCATAGCTACCCAGATCATAGAAATAATAACAGCAGCAGGGGAGGAGTGTGTTGATCTTGTGGGAGGAAGTGACCAAGTTTGGGACTAGGGTCGTGTTAGTGAGAACATGGCTTGGTGTGACAGGTGAATAAAGTAAGAACACCCATAGATAAACAGATCATAGGAATAATGACAGCAGCAGGGGGAGGATTGTGCTGGTCTTGTGAGAGGCAGTGACCTATTTCAGTTTCAGTGTCATATTAATGAGAACATTACTTTCTGTAATAGGTGTATAAAGTAGAACTACCCATAGCTACCCAGATCATAGAAATAATAACAGCAGCAGGGGAGGAGTGTGTTGATCTTGTGAGAGGAAGTGACCTATCAAGTTATAGGATCATGCTAGTAAGGACTGTGCGTGACAGAGGCGGTGTTGTAGATCATAGAAAATCCTGAGGCTAATCAGATAATGGGCATGATGACAGCAGGAGGAGAATAGTGTGTTTATCTCATGGAGGCAGTAACCAGTCCAATCATGCAATAATATTAGTAAAGACAGGGCTGTATAACATAGGACGTGCTATGAAGTAGATAGGGACAGAATAACGTGCAAACAACCTGACTATAGGAGTGATAACAGCAGGAGAGGAGTGTGCTGACCTTGCTGGAAGCAGTGACCTATTCACTCATGTGAATGCATTAGTGAGGCCTGAGCCATATGATGTGAGGAGGTAGATGAAGACTATGGATACCTACACAGTTGCATAACAGACTCTGTATTTTTGTCTTGTTTTTTTATTTATTTTTTATTATTATTAATAAGTTTACTAGTTTGTTGCATTTACTTGTTTCAGTCATTTTACCAGCACATTTTCCCCGTACTGACGTGTGCCATCTGTATTTGCAATAAACGAGTTGCTCACCAAATTTTTGTATGCAAACAGAACTGTGCAATTCAAGTCCATCCCATATGCTCCTCTAAGTGGCTTCGAAGCTGCACGCACATTCAATAGAAGCTGAAATCTGGCACCTGATATAAAGAATATACCCGGCATTTATTATAATATATTTGTATATAATGTCATTTTTTTTATTTATTTTTTCGCAAATGTCCTGAAATAAAAATTAGAATCCAAAGCCTTCTTTCCAGTGAAGCATAGGCAAAGTGACTGACAAATGAATGAACATATCTCTTGTCCCTGAAGCAAAATCTGAGCAGAATCCTGCAAAAATCAATTGTTTGATGGCTAGAGGATACTAGCATCCATGTGATTCAATCTAGTGGGCTGACAAGGACTCCCAAACCACAGATGTATGAAATTTTCCAGCCTAATTAAGGATGGAAGGCAGCATTTAATAGTCTCAGAGCAGCACTGAATATGACTACATTTGTAGAAACGCTTGGTAAAATCTATTGTAATACATTTTATTTTTACATATGAATAACTGACAGATACATTGCTGCGGTGAAGTGAGGTCCTAGGCCAGGCTAGGGCAAATGTGCCTATGCAGAGTCATGGTACTGTATAGGGGCACACGGGGTGGTCATGGGTCTAAATTCAGTGTAAGGGCTCATGCTTTGTGCATTGACCCTGTACAACTTTCAATGGACCCATAGGCACTCTTTGTGCTAACCTATGATGCCTCCTGGCAGCAGTACTTCAGACAAGAATGCCTCTGGAACACAATATGTAATGGAGCATGCCTCTTTTTATTTTATTTTTTATATAGAACCTATGACGAAAAACCTCAGGGGGTATAGTATCAGCCCAGTGGTGTAACTAGAACTGACTGGGCCCCACAGCAAATTTATGAAAGAGCCCCCCCCCCCTGGTTTACTTAATGCGAACCAAAAAAATATATACTCACTTCTCTTCTCCTCCGCTCTTCGCGCAGCACTGTGTGTAGGTACATGCTACACTGACGTCCAGTGCCTAGTCATAGTGCGCTCCTACACACACTAGGTCTCACCCTGAAGCGGTGCCCTGCCAGGACTTAGTGCAGCGCAGGCGCCCGGAGAAGAAAACACGAGAGAGCGGTGAGTAATACCAGTGCTAGCATTGGGAGCTCTATACTCACCACTCCCCGGGCACCTGAAATGTGCAGTGATGGAAAGATTTTCGGGTGCAGACATTTTCAGTCACTTTAATACCTTAAAGGGGTTGTCTCACATCAGTAAATGGCATTTATCACGTAGAGAAAGTTAATACAAGCCACTTAGTAATGTATTGTGATTGTCCATATTGCCTCCTTGGCTGGCTTGATTCCTCTTTCCATCACATTATACGCTGCTCGTTTCAAGGGGGTTACGTCCACCCTGAAATCCAGCAGTGGTGGCCGTGCTTGCACACTAGAGAAAGAAGCGCTGTGCTGTCTGGTGGCAGGGACTGTAGAAGCGTGCATAGGCACGCATGCGCAGCCAGCTCTTCTCTGCGCTGCAGCGGTGGGCTTAATCCCTGGAAGCGAGCAGTGTATAAAGCAATGGAAAAAATGAAAGCAGTCATGTTTCCTTTGTAGCCTATAGGACCCTACAAAAATGGCCGCACCGTGTGAAAATGACTTCTGATTAAGTTAATTAAATAAGTTTAACCATGAATAATTAGAGAACCGTACCTTTTTATGCTCCGATGCCCTCCCTTGCCTTGCGCTGCATCGGGTCTGTTTGTTTGCATTTGGACACTACTAGGCGGGGGCTTCCACCTAGCAGTGATCCCTATGACATCACCGGCTCTGATGGGCGGTCTTTAGCGCTACCTTAGACTGTAAAAACAGGCTAGGGCAGCGCTAAAGACCATTGGAGCTGGTGATGTCATAGGGATCACTGCTAGGTGGAAGCTTCCGCCTAGCTTACCCATGGAGAGCACGGATCTCAAGAAAACTCCGATTCAACGCAGGGCAAGAGGGAACATCCGAGCGTGAAGAGCTCCGATGCTCCGAACTCATTCATGGTAAATAAGTGCAGATCGGGTTGTGTCCGGGTTCGGATCTGAACCCGGACAACCCCTTTAATTATTATTAATTACTATTTCTCTGATTTGGTTCCTCGTCACATGCTCTGCCTCTTCTGCTTGCTGCAAACCTGTGTCCTTGAACTCTATCCTTCTGTTCTCCCTCTATGCACATGGCTTCAGTCAGCTGATTAATTCCTTTGGGCTTCAGCATGGTTTATATGCTGATGACACACAATGCTATCTGTCCTCCCCAGATTCCTCCTTCCTCTTGTCTCATGTTACTGACTGGCTTGCAGCTGTCTCCTATTTCATGTCCCTTTATTGCTTAAAATCAGCATAGCTTAAACAGAATTTGTATGTTCCCCCTCTGCACATCTGTTCGCCTGTTAGACAGAAGAGGATTTCCGATGGCGCGCTAATATCTACCACTTGCTCATTAGCGGTGATTTGTAGACTCCACCCAGTGATTCAATTCCATTCACAAAAATAAATAAATAAAAAATTGCATTCCCTTTCACTAAGACCAGATCCATTGGTGTGCATGGCGCATTTCAAGGAAATAGGTGGAAGATGTGGTAGTAAGTATCCCTGACTTTTGAATGGGCATATGGTGGAGTCAGAAAAGATAGCCATGCAACCGTTATAAGCAATCCACATTTTAAGAAATTAAAATCCGAGATCCACAGTGAGTTGCCCAGACCAGGGGTGTAAGTATAGGGGGGGGAGAGGTAGCAGTCACTACCGGGCCCAGGAGCCTGAGGGGGCTTAAGAAGACACTAGTATTATAGAAAGTGCATGCCGCTCAAGTTACACCTCTGGCTGGAGAGAAGGGGGTTAGAATTTGGCATGGAGGGGGGGTGCCCTTTGAATTTTTGCCCGAAGGCTATGGGCTTTCCTTCCTCTGGCCATAAACTCTTGCACCAGGGCCCATGAGCCTTTAGCTACGCCCCTGGCCAAGACATAAGTATGCTGACGCATTTCGGTCACTAAGCTGCATCCTTACTCATGGCATCAGTTTTATGCTGTGTTTTTGACACATTTTGAGTATGTATTGATGTGGTCCAGTTAACAGATATATAGGATACATTTGGTATATTTTACCTTCTGCCCACTCCCCTATTTATTCCTCTAAACAATTTGTTGATGAGAAACTAAAGCAATTTTTTTCAAAATCCAGGTGGTACATATGCCCATGGCAGACACAGACAACACAAGGAACAGCATATAAGCCCCTATCTTTGACGAGAGATGGAGTGATACTCATCCAGAACCTCCTGGGCTCCCGTCTATTGGTAATTGTGAACCATGGATGGAAATCATTAGCAAGGTTCCTTCCATGCAATTTAATGGACAGTAGAAAGCACTGAATCAAGACATCACCTTATCCTCAGGAATCGGTGACAAGCATCTGATCGGTTTGGGTCCCCATCCCCATTCATCATGAGAATGGAGGTCTCATGCACCCATATGAATGGAGCGGCGCTTGGAGCATGTGTACTGACGCTCCATTTATTCTCCTTTTATTTATTATATGGGGCAAAAAAATAAAATTCTATTTTTGGGGTACTTTTGGCAGATAAAAAATTGCCAGTATGAAACAGGAGAACCATTTTCAGGACAGATACTATTTCAAATTTTTTAATCCAATCTCGGTTTTGGCTTTAAAAACCTGAACGTGTGGCAGGACCCTCAATGATGATCAATCAGATCAGTGTATTCCTGTCCAATGCAATCTCTTGATTTCTGCGTACTCTACCTCCCTCCGTACAACTGTCCATTTTGCAAATGAGTTTTTGTGGTTTGAAATTCCCAATTTTTTTCATGTAACTTTCTAATGACTTGAGAATTAAATTAACGGCACAGCTGGAGCGAGCAGATCTTAAGAACTTTGCAATGCTTCCTGACGCGATCGAAATCTCAGCTAAAAGAATTACGGAGCGTAACAATTTAGCAGGAAACAAAAATCAGGACAATTGACATATGATGAGGACAGTTTGTGAGGAAACCTTCCTGGTAACTAGACCCCAATTAATCCTATTGAGAAGAAGAACTTCACTAGAACAAGGCTGACTCATCGTACAGCACAAATTTCATATCTCCCAGTTACTACATCTGTCTCGTACATTGGTGAACCTTTCTAATGAATTGCTTCTGTAATGCACAGTCAGTACTCAGCAAGTAGGAGAAGTCTTAAAGGCCACGGGCACCTCCGGGCCAATTTTTGTTATGATTGCATTTTACTTTTTTGGGGGCTAAAAATATTTTTTTCAGTTGATAGTTATTAAAAATGTTCAGCCATTTTTGAGACACAGGGGTTAATAATCTGCCTTTTTGCCTCTCACCTAGTAAAGCCAGTACTCTCTGCTTTGCACTGATGAGGGGCAATCACCCCCAAAAAGCTGTCTGCAGATGAGGTGCTGGCTTATTTAATATCCAAGTCATGTCTCAAGGCAGGGGTGCACCACCAATGAGGCGAAGTGAGGCGATTGCCTCAGGCAGCACCAGGTAGGGGGGCAGCAGAAGGGGGATTGTCTGTTTCTGCAGTATATTATTGGGAAGCACAGTGAGCACAGTATTTGGCGCTGTATTAAGCCTCATTCACATGTCCGTGCTCAAATCCGTGAGCAGGTGGTCAGTGATGCATCCGTGAAGCTGTCAGTGAATCCGTTTTTTGCTGTCTATGTTGCATCCGTGTTTCACTGACACTGAACAGCTTTAAATAATTTTCAAAGCATCTCTTTTTAATGATCCGTGAAACACGGATGCAACACGGATGGCATCCTTGTTGCATCAATGGTTTTCACTGACTCATAGACTATAATGGACGGGATGGATCCGTGAACACGGACAAAATAGAGCATGCTTCCGTGCTAAAAACACTGACCCACGGACCGTGCTAAAACACTCATGTGTGAATACACACATTAAAATAAATGGGGAAAACACGTACAGCACACGTCCGTGAAACACTGACGTGTGAATGAGGCTTAACCCTGTATGTTTTGTAGCTCTGTATGTAATGTTTTCCCAGTATGTCTTTAACAGTAGGGCTGGAGGGAAGGGGTTAGGTTAAGAAATTTGCATTGGGGAGTTGGGGCGCTGTGTCAGTTTTTGCCTTAGTCAGCAGAAAGGCTAGGTGCACCCCTGTCTCAAGACCTATTTAAAGAGCTGAACATTGACTTATAGGGTAGCTGCCTTACATCTGGTGGCATCAGGGGCAGAGCTTTTTAAGAGCTCATTTGCATCCCTTCCCTCCCCTATCTGCAAGCTGTCACTTTCTGTTTTCCTGTCATCTGACGGCTCAGGTGAAGCCTTATCTCGGAACTCATAAACACTTATTATAGCTCAATTTGTATCAATCTTATAAGAATGTGGCTTAAATAAGTGTTTATGAGTCAGGAGATCAGATAGAATAGCTACACATGAGTTGTCAGATGACAGGATTTAAAGAAAACAGAAAGTAACAGCTTGCAAACAGACTGATTGTTAACCCCTGTAACTCAGAAACAGTTGAACATTTTTAATAAAGACCAATTATAAAAATGATTTTTAGCCCCAAAAAAGTAAAATGCAAATCATAAAAAAATGCCCCTGAATGTATACATAGCTTTTAAATTTTACTTCTTAGACTAGTTTGTTGTAGTGGCAAGGAGTGAATTGAGGGTTAGAGTTGGGTGTTAGCTTGAGGCATAAGAATAGGGTTAGGTCCTGGTGAAAAATCTTTAGTAGGCTTTCAACCAGTACTTAGCTGCTCTTTAAGTCTTCAGTTCCATTTCTTAGCCTAGCCCGTTGCAGTTGCAACTAGTAAAGGGTTAGATAGAGGTCCTGATGGAAAAACTCTACCAAGGCCTTTACACTTTTTAATAAAATAACAAATTCAGGCTTTTCCTATTGTGGATGGATATTTCATCTGTCAGATATCAGCAGGGGCTTTGCTGAAGGCCAAAAGGCTGGTAGAAGTGTATACTGCAGGTTCCAGGGGGATAGAGATGCCAAAAAGCCATTCTGCCTTGTACATGGCAATGGTGGCAAACTGAATCTTTGACCTGGATGAAGCTATGACTCTTGGTAGGAAATCTGGAGGGTGTTTCTACTGTTTTCCTCAGTCTGGCACAAGTAACCGTAATTGAGATTTAAGTGGTGAGATTAAAACTTAACAGCATCGAAATAGCAGCAGCGAGAGATCGGCAAGGTCAGGTGAATAATGACGGCTTGTTAATTTTAACCCATTCTACCCCCCCCCTCTCCCTATTTTTCAAAGTATTCCTTTGAAACCACTTTAAAGCGGTGGTGCCAAGATTTGAATGTATACCCTATGCACAGGATAGGGGATATAGGTCTGATCTCTGGGGGTTCAATGGCTGAAACCTCCACAGAGCATGAAAAAGAGTGTTCTGCGCCCCCCTCCCCCTCAGTATTAATGGAGTGGAGGTCAAGCATGCATTCTGCCATTCTATTTTTTCAAGGGTTTTTCATGGGGATACTTAAAAAAAAAAAAAACACACACTTTAGTCACTGATCCCCCACCACTACAATTCCGAAGCTACTCCAGTCTCCACTGCTCTCTACTTCCTGGTCCTGGGCTCAACACACAGGAACCAGCTTTGACTGTCCGCTCCACCAATCACTGGCTGTGGTGGGTCACTGCCGTGGTCATTGATTGGCTAAATGGGCATTGATTGGCTAAATGGGCATTGCCTGCCGTTTCCTGTCTGTTGAGCCCAGGACCAAAAAAGGGGAGAGCAGCAGGGATCAAACCAGCATTGGAAGAGCTATGGTGGGTCATGATTGTTTGCTATTTCTAATCTATTCCGACCCATTTTGTTTCTTAAAAAGAGTATTACCTGGAAACCCCCCCCCCCCCCCAAACTAGAGTAAGTGATGTGTAGTATATGTGACGCTGAGTCCGGTGAAGTAATTTTTATCTTCATACTCACATTCTGACGCTCTGCTCCCATAAAGCAGCAGTAAATTGCATTGAGAGGACTCCTCTGTGAGTCCTCCCCATTGTGTACGTGAGATCAGGAGTCTCAATGCCTTTTAATGCTGGTTTATGGCAGCATAGTGTCGGAGAATAAGTATGAAGATAAAAATGTCATCACCAGACTCGGCGTCACGTATACTATACATCACTTACTCTAGTTTGGGGGCTGTTTTGGAGATGACAGATTCCCCTTAAGCTCCTGAAGCAGAGCTAAGGCATGATATCCATTAAGTTGGGCACTTAAAGGGGTTGTTTCACGTCAGCAAATGGCCTTTATCATGTAGAAAAAGTTAATACCAGGCACCAACTAATGTATTGTGATTGTCCATATTGCTTCCTTTGCTGGCTTCATTCATTTTTCCATCACATTATACTTTTATATGTTTCCATGGTTATGACCACCCTGTAATCCAGCAGCAGTGGTCGTGCTTGCACACTATAGGAGAAAGCGCAGGCCACTCTGGTGGGAGCACACATAGGCTAGTGCTTTTTTCTTTAATGGGCAAGCACGGCCACCGCTGCTGGATTGGAGGGTGGTCGTAACCGTGCAAATGAGCAATGTGTAATTGAATGCACCCATCAAAGGAGGCAACATGGATAAGAACAATATATTAGTAAGTGCCTTGTTTGCATGATAAATGTTATTTGCTGAAGTGAGACAACCGCTTTAATAAGAAGTATAGGTCTCGGGCTTTGCTTGGTTGGAAATTGATCACTGTCTGAACTTTGACTCCCATGCTGGTCATATTAGGATGAAAATGATAATTAACACACATTGATATAGTTCATATATAGAGAAAAGAAAGGTGGAAGTCAGCAAAGGTCAAGGTGGTCTACAATTGGAACGCCCCAGAGTCAGGGGTCTCAGATAAGATGATTAAGGGCAGTACAACATTTGAATGCAGAAGGGAAGGTTACCTCAAATCTAAAGGTCAAGTTTATAATTAGTGAAGAACCAGGTTCATCATGTCAGTATAAGCTGGTCATAGGAGCTGTCGCTGTCCTCATTGTGCTTACTCCACCGACTGACCTCGCAGGAGTCTCAGATCTGCCATGTACTACATTCGGTTCATTGATATTTGATATATCCTTTCTAAATGAACCCGACTCGATCCTCTTTAGGGACAGATTGAGACTTAATATTTTGTCTTTTTTGCTGCATGATTTTTATGCCTATCATAATAAAATTGGCTAATGGTCTAGGGCTGGGCACTAAAAAACTGACGCCATAACAGTCAGATATTGCTCTGATTTATGGGGATTCCAGAAAAGATAAATGAGGAGTCCATGATTATAAAAAGAAAATCTTTTGTCTATGGGCTGTGTCTGGTATCGCATCTCAGTCATACCATTAAGTGGATGCTGTAATACCGGAAACGGTCAATTGGCAAGTGTGGCGCTGTTTCAGGAATAATAATAAACTCCTGTACAACCCTTTAATATAACTGGTATTTGTGCAATATAGACAATAATGTCGATGCTAGCAGTGAAGCTACCAAGATGGCGGATTTACCCCTATGAAGGCTTAAAGGGATATTTCCATATCAGACATTGATGGCGTATCATTAGGCTATGCCATCAATGTCAGATAGGTGTGGGTCCAAACTCTTGGACCTGCTCCTATTTCTAGCACAGGATCCCGTGAAGTGAAGGGAGAACAGCCGAGCATGCTCTGCCAACCTCCGTTCACCACTATGGGAGTTACAAGGGGAATGCAAGTAGTACTAACAACAGACATGTCAGGAGAGGGGAAAGGATCTCTCAGCAACCTTCCCTATTATGTGAGAAGGACTGGTTGCCACCACTTGGACTACACACTACACTGCTCTACAATAGATGGTAATGATGGATCCTGCCTACGATATGCCATCATGGATGAGCAGCCTGACAGAAATGCTCACGTGCCAGAATGTACTGTATTGAGGCCTTGCCAAGTCATCCCGCTAGGCAGCTCTGTAATCGGAGGCAACCAGTCCTGGTCACATTGTAGGACATGTTGCTAGAGGCCATCTTAAATCATTTCTGGAGATCCCTTTATGGAAAAATGTAATGGAGGACACAGCTGTATGTTATGTCTATTGCAGAATTTTAAGGGCCACCTCATGACACAGAGGCAGAAGAGTTCATGCAGGTTCTTCCTGTAGGTCGAAGAACTGACACAAAAATGGACCCAATGGTCCAGCAGAACACAACCCCATTGAGATGTGACTCTGGAACCAGTGAGTCACCATTAGGATTTTCTCTCAAATAAAACAATACATCTCAATGAAAATATGTTCTGTATAGATAGGGAAGGCTGTCTCATAATTATTGTTGGCCTGAAGCCCCGAAACCCCAGTCCAACAACGAATAGAACATATTTTCTACGTATTCTTGCCAACTTTCGAAAAATCTCAAGCATATAAGGGGCTTCTAAGGATAAAGTACATTTAGGACCAATTATTCTACATTTTCAGTTCTCTGATTCAATGATAATAATTCCAAAAAGCCCCTTTAATAGAAGACAAGATAAATAAGTGACCTATTTTTTCAGATAAAAAAAAACGTAGAAAAGATTATTATGGATATAAGAAGAAAAATCTCATTACAAGTTAGGATCATTTGTGCAAACCGAATCTGGCAGGATGGAGGAATTACCATAGTAACATCAGACGGTATTTGCTGATGTTACTATGGCAATGTGCCCCCCCCCCCACCCTTCTTGTAAAACCATGTAGTGAAGGACACCATACTGTGTAATAAGAAATGTCTAGAGTTATTTAATCACTATATATTTATCCACAACGTAATCTGATCACTGACACGTAGTTGGTTTGAGGAAAGGAGGCTAGAGCCGTATCAACGGTGGGGGGGTCGGCTGGATATTCTTACTGGAAGTGGCAATTAGTTGAAGTTTTAAATATATAATTGTTAGTATGCTAAATGACTCTAATTAACGTCTCCTAACATTGCAGATATAACCAAACAGTGATGGGAAGAAAATGCTAAAATTTTTATGGATGCATAAATTGGCTTAATAAGACTGGAATATGAAGGAGAACCCACAAGCCCCTTATGAATGATGTAAAGGGATTGCTTTATATAGTTAATTTTTTGTTTTATTAATTAGATGGAAATCTGTCCAAAAAAAAATCTTTTGTGTATTGTTATTTTTAAATGTTGAATCAATTTTTATTTATTTTTTTATGTCAAAGGGGGCTGCCATATTGGATGTGTCTACGTCCTTCCCATATTATCTGTATAGACAGTGCAGCCTGGCGTGTAAGCTTTATGGCACCTGCAATGAATAGGATTTAATGGACGGGAAAGTATCAATAGACCAGTATTGTGTCAAGGAAATGATGGAGTGCGACCCCCTCCAAAAGAGACCAGGGAGCGGAAGCGGCTTATCAAAATAGTAATAAAAAAAAAGGAAAAAAACACTCAGCTAACCGTCAGTGTTTCCCAGGGTCTGTTGTACATGGAGCTCACTCTGATCTAATGCCTCGTGAACCAACATGTTGCGATCGAGATAAAAAACATACTTGTATAAGCAATAAAAGCCCTAAAAATCTAACAGGGACACATGTTTTTAATGGAGGCCTAATTCTTAAATTGGTTGTCTGAGTCTTTGATATTGATGGCTTATCCTCAGGATAGGTCATCAATATCTGATTGGTGGAGGTCCTAGGTGCTGCAATACCTAGCACAGCCACTATACAATGGACAGCGCTGTGCTCGGTAAGCTGTGAGGAGGCTATGGCGTCACCAGATTGCCGCGTCCTCTTCAAACAGCTGATCAGCGTAGATTCCGGGAGTCGGACCTCCACCAATCTGTTGTTGATGACGTAGGATAGCTGACCAGAGGATAGATCATCAATATTAAAAACCCGGAAAGCTCCTTTAATCATAGCATTGGTAAAGGCCTACAGACCATTATCTGTGTATATTGCGCGTAGTGTGTCTATCCTGCCTTATCTAGGACTCCAGCAGTATAATAAAACTGTTGTCTTTAATCTGAGATGACTCTGATGTCTTGTCCCAGTCTACACAGCAAAACTGAATTGTGAGCTGCAGAACACAGGAAAGATGAATATAAAAACTAGAATATTTCAGAATTTTTTGGGTTGCAATATACAAACAACTTACAACTTTATGAATGAGCGATCAATTTTGTCTACGATAAAACTAGGAAATCATAAAAAATGCTCGAACAGATCTGCAGGATAATTGCACAGGCCTTTACAGTAGATTCTTGAGAACGCTCAATAAATGTAAACATTTCTATATTTCATTTTGATTGCTCTACATCTCTGGGAAGTCATTGATGATAACGATAATGTTGATAACGTTAATGTTATCTCTGTAATTGAGAATTACTTCAGGTTTTGATGAACTCTTCATGAACAAACTGGTCATGAATGTGTTGGTTGTTGCAGACTAGCTGTGTTAATGGAGCCTTTAAGGATCTTTTTACCATAAGTTATTATTAGGATATAGTACAACTGAATAGTGGAGGTTTCCTTAGAAAGACGGTGGTAATGAAGCACAGCGACTCGTCCTGTATATTCTGCATAGTAGCACAGCCCCTTAACCCACGGGCCACATTCACTTGAAGTTGGTTGAATTGCAGTTCTTTGCGCAGCCTCTGTTCGAAAC
Organism: Bufo gargarizans; assembly: GCF_014858855.1. Taxonomy (NCBI): domain Eukaryota; kingdom Metazoa; phylum Chordata; class Amphibia; order Anura; family Bufonidae; genus Bufo; species Bufo gargarizans. The sequence continues at coordinate 46,783,770 of NC_058082.1, read as the reverse complement.
TGGCACTGGGCATTGAAAACCTTCAGGACATTTTATAAAATCAGAGCCATGCATTTGAAAATTCTGAAACAGTTTCAGGCTTCATTCCTTTTATGTACAAAATCTACAAATCACAACCCTACATGATGTCAAAGATATTGAAGAGTACAGTATGATTACAGGCAAGGGCACTTTCACACTAGCACTTTTGTTTTCTGGTATTGAGTTCCGTCACAGGAGCTTAATACCATTAAAAAACGGATCCGTTTTATCCTAATGCATTCTGAATGGAGAGCATTCCGTTCAGGATGCATCAGTTCAGTCCCTCTTACGTTTTTTTGGATGGAAAAAATACCGCAGCATGCTTCAGTTTTCTCTCCAGCCATAAATACTGATCACTTGCCGGAATGCTGGATCCGGCATTAATTTACATTGAAGTGTATTAGTGCCGGATCCGGCATTGAGTGTTTCGGCAAAACGGAAGACCTTTAAAAATGCAAAAAAAAATTATACCGGATCCGATTTTCCGGATGACACCGGAAAGACGGTTTCGGTATTTCAATGCATTTGTCAGACGGATCCGCAACAGGTTATGTTTTTTTCTTCTCTTTCTTCTGATGGATCAGAAGAATGGAAAGCTAAACGGTGATGTTAACTCCCCCTAAGCCTGTAGATTCAGGGTAGGTAGGGCTTAATGGAGTATTCTCATCCCAACATACAGAATGTGACATAAATGCCCTACTCTATGTGCAGGTCCCACCTTGGGGCAAGCAACTATTTTGAGAACAGAGTTCCAACTCCCTCTTGCAGCCTTCTGTGAATGGAAAGTTAGCCTTGCATGAATGAATCTCTCCATTTACATCTATGAGACTTAAAAAAATAGTCGAGTGACCTTACTTCACTGTTTTGAGAACCTAAAAGTGTTGAAAAAAAGGTTTGCATAATGGCCATGCTTCTTTGAGCAATCATAACGGTAAAGAAATAGTTTTTTGTTTTTTTTTCCTAATGTCTCTTTCATATTATTCCCTTTTTAAGTGGCACAGCTGGATGCATTTCACTCAGAAGCAGGAGGGGGGATGTATCTCTTCTGCTAAATCTGCCAGCACTGTATTGCCACCTTACTTCCCATCTATGTTTGTTTTCAGCTTCAGAGCTCAAAGAACATATAAGGAGGGGGAGATCACACTTACAGAAAGCCAGGAGGCTCCTGTGAATTCAGAAGCAGTGTAGAAGCAGTTCTTCTGTCAGGCTCGGGATCTCAGCTAGCTTTGACATGCCCCCACTTCCTCTCTGCTGTCTTCTGTGTCTCTGTTACCAAGGACACATCTTGCCTGACAAAAGGCAGTGGACTGCAAATTAGGTGGAACTGAGACCCTTAGTGGCCATGACTTTACTTTTTTTTTTTTCAGGTGGATGCAGGCATATTTTTGAAATAAAGTTATTTGGAAATTTTCTAGTTAAATTAAATATTATGTGAAGATACAGTGACTCTTCAATAGAAGTGAATAGAGACAGTAGCACAGAATGCATCTATCTCTCCATTCACAGCAGCTGCTAGACAAGGCGCATATTCCAGATAGAGGCGGGTGGCAGAGGTGGGATCTCCATTTCTTGGACATGTATGGCATATCTCGTGCATACGTCATAAATGTTAACATTGGAATAGCCCTTTAAGAAATGAATCAGCATAGATTATAAAAGAAGTCACCATCCCTCATCCTATGGTATTACTAAACAGATCACACATCCGAAATACGAGGGCTAATCCTCACTATAGAAGACCAGATGCCTTGTCTAAACCCTAAAAGTGCTAGACTCCCCTGGCAATGGTAAACAGATGTATAAATGAGTAGGATCTGCAGTCCACTGGCTTCGGGCTTAGCATCTAATTGGTCACTATGCAGTAATTCTATAAATTCTAGCAGAATGGAAAGCACTCATGCAATCCGCCTCATAGAGAAAAACCACAGAGTTAATGGAACTTCCGCAAACCCCGCGTATGACGTTGTCATTGTTTGGCGGAATAAGAGGACCTTGGATAAGTGACATTTTACATTTGCCTCACATAAGTATCAAATGAAAATATTTCAGGATCACAGTAATAATTCCCGCATGACACATATTTGCCACGTCCTTGTATTACATTATTTGGATGTACGTTTGCATTGCAGTTACGGAGCCATGGACTAGTAAATTGCGCATTTGAACATCCATTCATGAGAGAGTCACATTTATTTCCATCTGTTCAATCACGTAATTTACTGTAAATTCATTGCTTCGGTACCAAATAACGAGGGATTTTGTGATCCCTTTGGTGGGGGCGTCTCCATAAAAGAGATTGCCTTCTACTTGTATATATTTCCCATGTTATAGTGCCTCTTCTCATTCTATACATCTCAGTGACTGTAACAGCAGACATATAGGGGTGCTATAAAAGGGTTGTCTAATACGCATACCCTAGTAGGGTTTTATGGGGGTGATAGAGGGGGGTTATCTAATGAGCATCCACCTCTGTAAGCCAGAACTGAGAATTGAGAGCTGTCAGTCTGGCAGAACCGGCATGTCCATGGTCAGGAATTTGGGTGGTTAGATTATAATGCTACATTTCTACAGCTTTTAATGGCTTTTAATTTGCAGATCACTAAACCACTTAAAACACCAGGCGTAAAAATGTTTCTGAACGTTCTTGCTAAGTCTACACGAAGAGAGGGGCTGGTTGTCGGAAACAGAAAGACCCCCATAGAGAAGGCAGAGAAGGTGTACTACTTCAATGATGCTTCATGCCCCTATCACATGATTGCTGGGGGCTGGGTAACTTCTGGGTTTCAGCAGACCCAGATTAGCATTGCAGTGCATGGTAGGAGGCTGCAGTCTTCCTCTAGCTAGGGCTAATAGGCCAGCCTCCAGTTATAGAAAAAAATTTCAATAAAAACATTGTGTAAAATGGAGCACAAAGTGTAAAATAAATAAATACAAGGCAAAATAAACAAATTAAAAACAAAAAAATTTAAAACAAACGGGAAGCCACCGACAGCCCAATCAACAGTTTATAGCTTCATCCCTAATGGTCTAAAATTATATATCCTCTATATATATATATATATACATCCATATTGGAAAGGAGCATGATCTTAAAAAGTATCTTCATGGCTCTGTGCTAGTAAAAATGCTAGGTTTGCCATGTATTTTGTGGTTTATAAACATTTTTTGTAACATTTTTGTATACATACATGAAGTAACCAGTACATGAGCATATACATATGTATATAGATGCAGTGACAACTAGCATATTGTATAGAAACAGTGCTATATAGGGTTAGCTGTTGGCTCAGTGGTTAGCACTGTTGCTTTGCAGTGCTTGGGCTCTGGGTTCAAATCTGACCCAACGGTTTGGTGTACATGTATACCAGCCATACGTATCTCATTATGCCACGTGCACTGAACTTTTGGATCTTTGACACTATGGAAAGGATTTCTTATAGCATGCACGGCAGTTTTTGTTCAAGCCTCTTAATAAGTTTGGCACATCTCGGGTGGTGGGGTCCATGTGCCAGAAACCATAATCAACGACAGTAAGATGCTGATGTAGATGTGTAGGTGTAACCTACGTTAGTTTTGTATGTAACCCTAAATATGTTGGGCCATCCATACCCCAGTCACTTTTTATAAAAGTGGCAAGCGAGGCATAAACTGGGGAAAAATTACATATTTTAACGTGAAATGGGGCTTGTTCAAAAAATTTGCCAAAAAAAAAAGCTCTAGAATTATGTATGTGGTATAAAGACACTACATATGTATGTAGGGATAAAAAAAAAGGAGGGATAAAATTTTCAAACGTCTTTAATAAATACGGTGAATTTTCCTGAGAAAATCTCTCCTAATGGTTATTACTACAGGCCCGCAGCATACAATCAATGCCAGGAGTGGAGGAGGGGAAATTTCACCATTGATTTGAGAGTAGTTGTATTCTTTGGACAATTAAAGGGGTTCAGAGCTGAACCCGGACATAAGCTCCCCTTTACTCATTTTCCATGTCTGAGTGGAGAATCGGAGCATTTTTTTGCATCGTGCAGGACGAGGGTTGTTTGTTTACTGCCAGTGACCAACGTGGCTTTTTCTCAGTATGCTAGGCAGAGGCTTCCACCTAGCAGTGATCCCAGGGATGGCACTAATGGGCGGTCTTTAGCGCTACCCTAGCCTGTAAGACTGCTAGAGCAACGCTAAAGACCCCCCATTTGTTCCGCTGGCGTCACCAGGATCCCTGCTAGGTGGAAGTCTCCTCCTAGCCAGGGGCGCACCACCAATGAGGCCAGGTGAGGCCGATCGCCTCTGGCAGCACCAGGTAGGGGCAAGACGGGGGCAGCAGAAGCGCCATGGGCAATGAGTGCTTTCATTTCAGTTTTTGCCTCAGGTAGCAGAAAGGCGAGGCGCACCCCTGTTCCTAGCATACCCATAACCCCTTTCATTTATTGGAAGTTCCCTTGGTGAAAAGCTGCTTAAGGCTTCATGCACACCACCGTATTTTGGGTCCGCATCCAATCTGCATTCTATTTTGCGGATCGCATGTAGACCCATTCATTTCTAGGGGGGCAGCAAAAAATGCTGACAGCCCACAGAAGTCACCTGTGCGCTGTCCGCACGCGTGTGACTGATCAGCAAGTTATAGAAATTTCTATAATTGGGATTGAGCAAAGTGCGGACCACAAAACAGACCCCCAACAATCAGCTCTAATCTATGTAGGAACCGTGCTGCGTCTCCACAGGGGAAGTGATGTATTTTCCGTGGGCTGCCGTTTTATATGATGTGTATACACGCCACTTGCAGGTCTAAAAGACTTGGATGCAGAAGACTAGATCCATTCCCCTTCCGTTGGAACCAGCTTCGTCTTTTGAGATGCCTGCATTGGTCAGACCTCCTCTGACGCAGAGCTCTGCTAGTCACAGATGTGCTGGTCTACTCAGCTAAACTGTAGAGATTTGATCAAACCGGGGAACCATTTTACAGCGCGCAGCTGTATCCTACACAAGTATAATCAGATCAGGCTGAATACAGCAGAAGGGAAATAAGAACTGACTACTGACCTTTGATAGCGCAGGAGACAAGCTGGTGACTTCTGCAGAGCCAGCAGTTCTATCATGAACCGGTGTCCTTGCAGGTGCCGACATGTTGCAAAACTAAATCTACTACAAATAAGAATATGTCGAAAAGATTTAATAACTTATGATTTCCTCTGATTTCAGAATGCAGTGCATCGTGGGTGCTCAGACACAGGGTGTTTTCACATGCACTGCAATATTACGCCATTGATAAATCTACAGCAAAATCCATGGATTTTGGTGTAAATTTGCTGCAGAATTGCAGATTTTATCCTTTGCAAAATCTGCAGAAATTCCATTGCAGCGGATTTGTCCGTGATATGTGAATTTACCGTTACACAACCATCGCATCGAATACTGCCACATTATGTTATATTGTATTTTTTTATTTTTTATTTTAAATAGATCAGTGAGGAGCAGATGAGTGTGGTTTTTTCAACAGGTAGAACAGGCCGCAAGTCACAGTTTAAAAAGTAAAACATAAAAAAAAAAAAATGCATTTGTGGATAGGTAGTACACGGCGACATAAAATAGTATCATTCTTGCATACAACAGTATGGGCTCCAATGAGCCGAAGGAAAGTTATTCGCGAGTCGCGCGTGACTTCGTTGAATAACTGCGGTAGGTGATTTCTAAAGTGGAAAACCACTTTCTAACTTGAATCCGAACTCTGCTTAGGTTCCTACTAGAACCTTTGGACCGAAGCCGAGTTTGGTTTCAAGTTTTAAAGTGGTTTTCCACTTAAAAAATCACCTACCGAAGTTATTCAACGAAGTCATGCGCGACTTTGTGAATAACTTACTTCAGCTCATCGGAGCCCATACATTCTAATACCGTACGGAGACGGATCTCCGTGCAGTACTATTCCGAAGTTTTGAACAAAGCGAACGAAGCATCTCAAGTTCATTTCCCTCAACACTAATTATTATAAAAAAGTGTTGTCTCATCAAACAGCCCCTTTCATTGAGCAAATGAACAGGATAGAGGGAGTTCCCCGCACAGGACTAACCTTTATGAGTTCAGGAATACTCAACCTATCCTGCAAGGGAAACTCCTCAACAAAATGTAAAATTAGAATTTTTTTAATTTTTTTACGCAATAGGCTCCACCACATATCAGCATCAGGTGACCATATTTCTGTTATTTAAACGTGTTTATCCATCTCATTACTTTAAAGCATTTTTGTTGTGATCATTGAGTGTCCCCATAATCCAACAGATTCCTATAATGACGCTGCATCGTCCACATTTTTCCTGATCAGGGCCATCTGCAAATTAAAAGAAAAAAATGATATATATAAATATATACTGTATCTGGATTCATGCACACTGTTAAAAAAATGCTGCTATCCAGTGTTATTTGTACTCTTTTTAACTTCTTTACTCACCCCTCTGCAGCCCTGATCTCTTCACATTATGTGGATGGACAGCAGCTCATCTTATGTAACCAGCAAGCACCTGCATTCCCTAGGACAGTATTCCAGTCAGCTCTTGTTAATACATTCCTTCCCTGCATAGAAAATACACAGCCTTAGGCCTCATGCACACGACCGTGGTGTGTTTTGCGGTCCGCAAAACACGGACAGCCTTCAATATAAATGCCTATTCTTGTCCGCAAAGCGCAGACAAGAATAGGACATGTTATATTTTTTTAGCGGGGCAACGCCGGGTCACGACATGCCAAATAGGTCCGCATCCGAGCCGCCAAAACGGCGGATCGGATGCGGACCAAAACAACGGCCGTGTGCATGAGGTCTTACACAGCTCCAGTAATTCCACTAATAAATAGCACTATGGTATGCAATGACTTTGAAAGAATTGAGGAGCACAGGCAGCACAGGCAGCTCCACCGTAGGTGACAAGCAAACGTATGTTTTTTGTGCGTTGATTAACAATAAGGTAGAAGTTATTCTGCAACAGTTTTGCTTTTCTCCAAATATTTACGGAGAATTTACAGGTCTTTTTGAAATCTAAATTTCACCTCGCCACGAGAAGCAAAATACCACCGGCTGCTTATCAAAACAGCTAAATACCTGGAAATTATGGAGATGCCGGAGGGAGCTTCTGATAGGCAAGAGTGCAAATCTGGTATAATTGAGATGTTTAAGATTCATTTCTCCGTACCTGTGAATATTTTATACTTTCAATGAGATTTATAAGACATGTTTTTTTTTCTAGTACCTTTAAATCAACCACTAGCTTGCTGCAGTAGACAGGACATGTTAGCTTACGTTTACAGAGTATACTGCACTTCAGTTAAAAACAGTGGTCCAGATTTACTAATCATAAAGATGGTGTAACCTTAGACAGGGGCCCAGATTTACTAATGTGTCTGCACAGTGGTGTGCCTATGGTGTTTGGCACCCGGGGCGGGTCCTTTCTCTGGCACTCCTCCAATACTTTAAAAAATTGTACCCCCTCACAGTAGTATTGCCCTCATTGTACAACCTTCACAGTAGTTTTGTACAGATGTGTGCCCCCTCACAGTAGTTATGCCCACATTGTGCCCTCTCACAATAGTTATGCCCTCTCTGTGCCCCTTTCACAGTTGTAATGCCCTCTTTGTGCCACTTTCACAGTAATAATCCCCATCGTGCACCCTTTATAGTAATAATGCCCACTGTGCCCCTTCATAGTAATAATGCCCATTTTGCCCCTTCACAGTAATAATGCCCATTGTGCCCCCTTAATAGTAGTAATGCCCACTGTGCTAGTAATGCCCTCTGTGCCCCCTCTATAGTAGAAATCCCCATTGTGCCCCCTTCATTGTAGTAATGCCCTCTGGCTCTGTGCCCCCTCCATAGTAGAAATGCCCATTGTGCCCCCTTCAAAATAGTAATGCCCTCTGTGCCCCCTCCATAGTAGTAATGCCCTCTGTACCCCCAGCTGTTTGAAGAGAGGGTAGCGCTCATATGAGAGCTGCTTTCTCTGTTCTGCTCACCTGCTCGTCGTAGCATTTGCAGTGATGAGCAGGTAAACAGAGCAGAGAAGGCAGCGCTCATACAAAAAAAAAAACAATAGCAGGCAACACCTTTAGGCCTCATGCACACAACAGTATTTTTTCACGGTCCGCAAAACGGGGTTCCGTTATTTCGTGATCTGTGTCCGTTTTTTCTTCCGTGTGTCTTCCTTGATTTTTGAAGGATCACCTGACCAGAAAAGTAAAAAAAAAATCTAAGTCAAGGTTGCCTTGAAAATGATAGGAAAAAAACGGACACTGATCACGGATGCGGATGACAATCTTGTGGGCCTACGTGTTTTTTCACGGACCCATTGACTTGAATGAGTCCGCGAACCATTGTCCGTAAAAAAAATAGGACAGGTCATATTTTTTTGACGGACAGGAAACACGGATCAAGGACGGGGATGACAAACTGAGCATTTTTCGAGTTTTCAACGGACCCATTGAAAGTCAATGGGTCCGCAGAAAATCACGGAAAACGGAACAACGGACACGGATGCACACAACAGTCGTGTGCACGAGGCCTAAAAGACATACTTGGAAAAAATTACATACAGCGCTATAGAACATACAGGGTCATACAGCCCCACATATGTACCTCTTACATCCAGTGACTTCTCTTCTCTGATGTAGATGTTCTCTTTCCTCTTCTTCTCCTGTTACACCAGACCACCATGGTGACTTCTTTGAGTCGCGCCTCTTCTCTGCAGAGTTTAACAAACAGGCATCTTACTTTCCTACTTTTCCATCATCCTCTCACCTTCTCAACACCCCATCCTGCCACCCCCAATACCGTGTCCACTGTGCTCCCCAATACTTTCCTGCAGAAACAGTCCCCCTGAAAATACTGGTACCACACAGATATTGTGTCAGTACAAAAAAATCCCCACTTACTTTCAGATCAGACCCCCATATAAAACTCTAAATAAGATCCCCCCCATCTCCGACCAAACCCCCTTTAGACCCCTATGTCAGACCCCATATAAAACCCCAGTTTTAAACTTCAGATCAGACCCCCATTAGACCTCCATGTAAGACCCCGACCCAATATTAGACCTTAGATAAGACTCTCATATAAGACCCCCATTACACCTCCAGACCCCATATCAGACCTCCAGACCCACATATCAGACCAGACCGCCATAATAGACCTCCAGACCCCCATTAGAACTCCTGACTCCCACTAGACCTCCAGACCCCCATGTCTGACCCCCATAAGACCTCCAGACCCCCTAGTCAGACCTCCAGACCCCCAGTCATACCCTCATTAGACCTCCAGACCCCCCAGTCAGATCTCCAATCAGCCCCCCATTAGACCTCGAGACCCCCCAGTCAGCTCTACAGACCCCCATTAGCCCTCCATACCCCAATCAGACCCCCATTAGACCTCCAGACCCCCATATCAGACCTCAGACCAGACCCACATATCAGACCTCAGACCAGATCCCCATATCAGACCTCCAGACCCCCCATATCTGACCCCATAAGACTTCCAGACCCTCCAGTCAGACCACCAGACCCCCATTAGACCTCTAGACCCCCTAGTCAGACCTCCAGACCCCCAATCATACCCTCATTAGAACTCCAGACCCCCCATTCAGATCTCCAATCAGCCCCCCATTAGACCTCCAGACCCCCAGTCAGCCCTCCAGACCCCATTATCCCTCCATACCCCCAATCAGACCCCCATAAAACCTCCAGACCCCCATATCAGACCTCAGACCAGACCCACATATCAGACCTCAGACCAGACCCCATATCAGACCTCCAGACCCCCATTAGACCTCCAGACTCCCAATAGACCTCCAGACCCCCATTAGACCTCCAGACCCCCAGTCAGACCACCAGACCCCCATTAGACTTCCAGACCCCCCAGTCAGATGTCCATACCCCAATCAGACCCCCATTAGACCTCCAGACCCCCCAGTCAGATCTCCAATAAGCCCCCCATTAGACCTCCAGACCCCCAGTCAGCCCTCCAGACCCCATTATCCCTCCATACCCCCAATCAGACCCCCATAAAACCTCCAGACCCCCATATCAGACCTCAGACCAGACCCACATATCAGACCTCAGACCAGACCCCCATATCAGACCTCCAGACCCCCATTAGACCTCCAGACTCCCAATAGACCTCCAGACCCCCATTAGACCTCCAGACCCCCCAGTCAGACCACCAGACCCCCATTGAACCTCCAGACCCCCCAGTCAGACGTCCATACCCCAATCAGACCCCCATTAGACCTCCAGACCCACCAGTCAGACCTCCAGACCCCCAATCAGACCCCCATTAGACCTCCAGACCCAAATAATACCCCCATTAGACCTTCAGACCTCAAATAAGACCCCCCAGTCAGACATCCAGACCCACATTAGACCTTCAGACCCCCCAGTCATACCTCCATACCCCCAATCAGACCCCTATTATACCTCCAGACCCCCAATCAGACCCCCATTAGGTATTGCAGAGAATGATTGTTACAGTGCATAGGTGTGGTGCTACATAGTATTGTTATTTAGGGAATTGCGTGAAAATGTTACTTGCCTAATGTGTGTTACTGTTTATGCATCATACTTTATGGACTGTACGGTATGGGTTTTTTGGACATTTTACGGCAGTATGCCATATTAAGGTATTGTATAGAGCACCATGCAACATCAGACCTGGGCTGAAATGTGTAATAATCAGAAATAAAGTACATCCAGTATTAGTACTCTGATGTCCATATGCACTAAAACTGTTAAATAATCTGTTTTTGTTGAAAATATGGCTTAATTAAAGGAGTGTGCTATTTGTGACGTCTATCAGCACAGCTAGTGAAAAAAGATGTATAATTGTAATATATAATGGGAGAATTGTTGATAGGAATGGTATTAACTTTTTGTGGAGAACAGAGGAGATGGACCGGGGTGCTCAGCCTAAAAACCAAGATTAAATTAGCACATACACAGAAAATCATAGGACCCACTGCAAAATTTAGAATGCTCTCCACGTATTGCACAATACCTTTATTAAACACTTACCGTAGTTCTGTTTTTAGGTGCTACATTTTGTATTGAATCATTTCATAAGATATATGTAGAGAGTACTGTTTTTCTGACTTTCTAAATGATATAATTCCAGCTGCATGCAGCCATCACTAGGGGGAGCTAACTCTATATGGACTTAAACAGCTGTAAATATCTGCATGCATTGAGCTCCCTCTAGTGGTAACTTCAGGTAAACGTTTAATATGTGGAAGAACCAGTCAATGTGCAACTTTTACAAAACTTTATTGCTAAAGGTTGGAGCTCCCCTCACTTTGCATGAAGCCCTGACGCCCCATCTGCCTTAACGTCAACTAAAATAAATCCAGAATAAGGAGAGTGGGACAAGCAGCTGCCAGATCATGTTAGGGTAAAGCCATAATAGTTACATAAGCCAGATGGATGCCACAAGAGTTTCTTTTTGGTCTCCACCTGGCCATGAAAAAAGTATGTAATATGTCGGGCTGCAGAGGCCACACTTACTAAATCCCACCAACGTCTCAAAAATGTGCCAAAAATGGCATAAAATTGCAAGAATGCCACTTTGTGATTTTTGTACACCAGAAAGCTGCAGTACCACTCCTCATAAATTCTTTCTAATAAGCCCCTTGCCAAACCTGCCATCAAAATATTTTGATCTGTGCCTATTAATCTTCAACCTCATTGAATTGGTAGAAAGGTCAATGTTTCGGGAATGTCTTTGGCACATTAGATCTTATGCTACCAACTAAGGCTACTTTCACACTAGCGTTTTTACTGGATCTGGCAGGGATCAGCAAAAACGCTTCCGTTACTGATAATACAGCCGCCTGCATCCGTTATAAACGGATCCGGTTGTATTATCTTTAACATAGCCAAGACGGATCCGTCATGAACTCCATTGAAAGTCAATGGAGGACGGATCAGTTTTCTAATGTGTCAGAGAAAACGGATCCGTTCCCATTGACTTGCATTGTGGGTCATGACGGATCCATCTTGCTCTGCATCCCAGGACGGAAAGAAAACTACAACATTTTGCGGTTTGCTCTCTGGTATGGGAACGCAACTAAACGGAACATAACGTATTTGGAGCATTCCGTTCTGTTCAGTTCAGTTTTGTCCCCGTTGACAATGAATTGGGACAAAACTGAATCGTTTTTTCCCCGGAATTGAGCCCCTATGACGGATCTCAATACCGGAAAACTAAAACGCCAGTGTGAAAGTAGCCTAAGCCTTGTTAGGGATGACTAAGATCGTATAGATCGAAACGCGTTGGCAGCGTCACCATCATCTATGTGAAGAAACTGCATTCTTTTAAATGTATGAAATAAAGACCGGAGATTTTGATTTATCTCGGTGCTGGACATCTCGTACTACTTTTCTGGATCGGGTCCTTGCACGAGACACCATATGTGGAGGTGCTGGCTTACTCTTCTAATGGTTATACTTGTTAGGTAGGACCTGTTCTCTGATCACCCATTGAGCTAAGGTACCAGGTTGCGATGTGGTCCCAGTGGGACTACACCGCCAACAAACCTACTGCATTTCCATGAAGCATCTTGTCAGTATGGACCAGAATTGTTTGCTCTTTTATGAAGGCAAATGGAAGTCCTATCCGGTAAGAGACCATTGTACCTGAGTGACCTCTGAGAGCTAGCATGTTAGCATTTTCCACTTCTACAACCGGGGACATTAGGCGGTGAATCGTGACATGGATTGATATGTTTGTAAATACTTGGATGCAATTCTCTTATATCACTTCAAAGGCTTCCTCTAATGCTTCTCTCCAAATGGATATCTGAGTGAGGTTTTCATCTAATGTCACCTCGTGATATTTACTTGCTAAATGAACATTAGAACATTTTACGGTCCTGTTAGTCATTTCAAGAGTCAACATTGTATTATTGCAAAGCTCACTTATAATACATTTCGTTTCGAAACCGGGCTAGTCGTGCTGGCTGCTGCACAGAGCGGCCATGACTGCTGTTGGTAAATAATCCATTTTTGTCTCCAGTGGACCTCCTACAGAAGCCACTGGATCCAGCAACAGCAATGAGGAATCTCTGCCAAATTGTAATATCTGACATATGACATCCTGTAGACGGTTCCCACCTGATGATACATTTGGTGCATTTTTTTAACGCTGTACAACAGTTTTGGTTGGCCTAATTTGCACCAAAATTTTGGCGCAATTTTGGCTCATGTCTTTCCTTTTTAAAGGGAACGTTTCATTTTCAAATTTTCTTTTTTTGCACATGATTATGGGAGAAGCTGTCTTGTCTGAGCTGCTACTAATAGCGTTTAGAAACAAACAGCCACTTGGACCATAGGGACAATAGACTGCAGATATGTATTGACTTCTGTGCGTTTTCTAGACATGCTTTGTAACCCTTGCAGAGGTCACTGTGCAGGGAGGGCAAATAGATAAGCTGTGATAGATAAGATATAGGAGCCTCTAGTTTGAAGATGACTTCTATGGGAGAGTGTTGTGGTCATGCTCTGTGACCTGTGCATGGAGGGGAGGAGGGGAGCTGTGACCATTACCTATTGTGAATAGGGAGCCCGTGTTATCTTTATATAGGTGAAATCTGTCATGACTTTTAAGAAGTGTTCTCTCTAGAGCAGGAATTGTAAGCCTAATAAATAGGCTTAGAGGCCAGTGTGAAAACTGCAGTATTTCAGGATTTTTTTTAAAAAATATAGTGAAATAGAAAATTAGATGTAACATCGCCACAATTTCACCAAAATAGTTATTTTTCTGATGACACATTCCCTTTAAGCTACCCCCTTTTTCTACTATGACTCACTCAGTTTTCAAACTCGAAGCCTGAAATCGGTGAGCTAGGCGCAGTGGATTATTCCTTTTATTATATTTGATCCATAAATAGGATAAAAACGTGTGCAACATAATGCAGTTTAAATCCCAAAAAATTTGGTGCACTTTATGACAAGGTTAATATCTGATCAGTGAGGGGTTGACACTTCGCATCCCATTCAGATCAGGTGTTCTGCAGAAGCTTCAGCGATGGAACTGAACAGCTCCACCCACTGTGTAGTGGACAAAGCTGGTTACTGCAGCGCTGCTCACATGGAAGTGAATAGGAACACTGCTGCATTAACCAGCTCTGTCCACTACACAATGGATGGTGGCTTCCATCCTGAAACAACGAATTGCCAGGGATGTGGGTATCAGACCCCACCGATCTGATATTGTTGGCTTATGCCTAGTGTAGGCTATCCCTTGTAAAATCCCAGACAATCCCAGCATAAGATCACAGACTTCAAAAATATTATTTTCTTAAATTTGCTTAAATTTTCTCTTTAATTATCTCATGGCAGATTTTGAGTCAGTAGAGAGTGGGATCCCCAAGTATTGGACTCTCATCAGTTCTCCAAAATGGAGAAGGGCTGCAGAGAGTGTCTCCTACTTTGGAGGACCTGACATCTTCATGCATTACACACAACCCATTGGTTTCAATGAACACTGTGTAATGCTTCATTTGCCCTGTGGAGGCGCTGCTGGGAAATTAAAGTCTTACTGCTTGATTCCATCATTTTTTACAGCTGATCAATGAGTGGGGGTCTTATCACTGGGGGACTCGTCTTACATAAATTGATTGTCCAAATACGGTCATATTTCTATGCCCCCATTGATTTCTATTGTCCTGTCAGCGGCAATGCATACACTGTCCCTATGTCCAGGATATGGGCCATTAACCAGCAGCGTACGCACAGCAGCTAGTTAAATAATTGCATTGCTGCTGTCTTCTTCTTTTGCCAGATACTTGCTGTGTTGGCAGGTTTTTGTGTGTGACATTGATGGGAACTTAGTGATAAGGGGAGAAAACCTCTACGACAGTACCTTTCATGAATAATAGATGCAATGGTTGCCTGCCATATCCCAGGAGGTAAAAGAAAGATATTGATTATATAAAGCTGCAGAATCCAGAATCAGCAGGGAGACGACTTTGGGTTTTGTTATCTGTAAACTTTAAGAGATGATATTTATGGAGCATAATAATCGTACGTAGAAGATTTATTTTTCTGTTGCTGCAGGGTTAAGATATATATTTCAGTTATAGACTGCTGGTATCATATTATCAGGTACTTAACATAGTTAATACAGTTGAAAAAAGTCCATCAAGTTGAACCAAGGGATGGACGAGTGTGGCGAAACCAACCTCGCCACTGGGTGCTGGAGAAGCCTGGTTGCCAGCCTCTTGCCCCAGGATTATGGGCCCTCTCATCAGCCCATGCTAAACTTAAACCCCATGGCAATTTGACTGTATTTGTGGCATCTGAGCGCTGTTCGGATATATTGAGCGCTCAGATCCAAGCCATCTGGGGATAAGTTGAATGTGGGGGTTCTGTTCAGTTTGATAGGAGTTATGTATTTTTGTGTAGTTTTGCTGTTGTTGTGAATAGAGGTATTTTCTGTACCTAGTTGGCTTACCACACCCAGTTAAGCCAATTATCTCACACAGCCTAACTCTGTAAAAACTGGTTTTGGGCAGAAAAGCCATGCTTCCCATTGGTCAAAAAGGACTTTTACTAAATTTTGAACCCCTGGTCTAATTCGTGCCATTTTTGGATATGTTAAATGTCTATGTTTTATGCAATAGCTGCACAGTTAAATATTCTTATGTCTTCTATTGTCTTTTGCTACCATGTAGCTAATGAAGTTTTGCCTCTGCCCTTGGAGATAAATTGGATTACTTCCCAATTGTCTCCAGGACAGAAGATGTGTAAAACTGTGTATTCCCCTGCCTGTGATAATTACATTAACCCATTGTGTAAGGTAATTGTATCAGGCAGAGGGGAGGATTTTGTGTGGGAGTGTCTAAGTGTATTGTACGTGTTTACTGGTTGTTTTACAAAACCCTGGGTGGTACTAATGTGTATATAAGAACAATAAACACACAGCTCTGGCTGTACACTGCTTGACCCTCAACACAGAGCTTGGTCTCGTTCTTGGGGGGGATTCTCTGTATGCTGTTAGAGACTGATTGCTAGGAGTGTAAGCTGCTTGGGTGCTTTTCCTATTCGTCTGCTAGAAGCTATTCGTGAGGTTCCATTTGGGAGTTTGGAGTGCTATGCTGTATGCCGTTCGGGAGTTTGGTGTTCTGTAAGTAGCTGTGCCTGTAGCTCTGGAAGGGAAGATCGCCTAAACGGTTTTAACCCCTTTTATGCCCGGGGTGTCGTAACAACGAGGATGGGAATTTTAGGAAAGGGGAGTCAGAACCAGATTTCTACACATTTTCATAAGCATTAATGTATTTTCATTTTAAGAATTTATCAAATTTTTGAAAAATTGCCCACTGTTTCCGCTGTGACCACGTCCTGAACTTTTTATTCTCCAGCCGGAGGCAGTGCCCAATTATCTTTTGAGGAGATTTCACGTGGAACATATTTTTACCATATTATTTGTATGACCCATATCTGTTAATCATGTCCCGCCTTATATGTTTCTTCATAATCTTTCTGAATCTTTCTTCATAACTAAGACCCTCCATGCCCCTTATCAGTTTAGTCGCTCTCCTCTGTACATTTTCCAGCTGCAGTGCGTCCTTTATTTCGACTGGTGCCCAGAACTGGACTGCGTATTCCAGATAAGGCCGCACCAACACTTTGTAAAGTGGTAATATTACATCCTTGCCCCGCGAGTCCATGCCTCGTTTAATGCATGACAATACCCTGGTGGGCTAAGAAGCAGCTGATTGACATTGTATACTGTTATTTATTCTACCATCTACACGGACACCCAAATCCTTCTCTATAAGCGACTCCCCCAGTGTTACATCACCTAGGACATATGAAGCACAGAGATTGTTACCACCCAGATACATAACCTTAAATTTGTCCACATTAAACCTCATTTTCCAAGTGGATGCCCAATCACTCAAAGTGTTCAAGTCAGCTTGTAGTATATGGACATCTTTCATAGACTGTACAGTACTACACAGCTTAGTGTCATCTGCAAAAATAGAAACAGTGCTATTAATCCTGTCCTCCATATCATTAATAAATAAATTAAATAATAGAGGACCCAGCACTGAACCTTGGGGTACACCACTTATAACCTGGGACCATTATGAATATGAATCATTGACCACAACTCTCTGGACACAGTCCTTAAGCCAGTTTTCAATCCAATTACAAACTATACTTTCTAGGCCTATAGACCTTATTTTCCCTATTAAACATCTATGAGGAACAGTATCAAAAGCCTTTTCAAAATCCAGAAACACTACATCCACAGCCGCCCTTCTGTCCAGGCTACTACTCACCTCCTCATAAAAACAAATCAGGTTAGTCTGACAACTTCTGTCCTTGGAAAAGCCATGCTGGTTATCACTTACAATTTTATTTACAGTCACATACTTCTATATATAGTCCCATAACAGTCCTTCAAACATTTTTCCCACAACAGAAGTTAGACTGGTCTATAATTACATGTGGAGGACCTAGAGCCTTTTTTGAATATGGGCACCACATTTGCCTTGCGCCAATCACTTGGCACTGTACCAGTCCCTAGAGAATCTCTAAAATTATTTAGGGGACCTACCTGCTCTGACCTTGGGCACCTGGTACTTTAAAAAAAATGGGAAGTACAGAGACTGTTGCTGAAACGAATTGCTCTAGTTTAAAAGTGAATTGTATGCAAGTGGGTGCTGTGCTGTTATACCTTGTTTGCTGCTTACTTTTCCGTAAAGTAATTGCAACTGCTGTTTGAGTCTAACCTGAACCTTGCAAAATGAAAGCAAGCAGAGGTCTTGAAAACTGATACAGAATATGTATTGGAAAATTCTCTAATTTTTCTTTATTTAAACTACTACTTTAACTATGTTTGGGACATTGATAACAGTATGCTGTTACTCTCTGAGATAAAAATTTTTGTATTTCTTAGATCAGCATGCAGCTTCCAAGCAGCTTCCATAAAGCTAAGCATCGTCGCATATATCATATGCTGCACACAAGCGAAAATCTAGAGCAAGCCTATAAAGCCCAATATCCGCATGACAGCTGTACAGGCAGACTCATTTATTTTGTTTAAGAAATGTATGGAGAACAGGGTAAGGAGGGTTATTCATGGAAATCCCATTTATTTTGTATTTTAGCAAATTTAATTCTTGAAACAGTTTACACAGAGCAGGGTTTTGATTAATTGCTTCTTTTAGAATGAAAGGATCAGCTCTTTTTGGTATGGTTTGAAATAATGGCATGTTGCAGAAACACCAATAAATATTCATTACCAACTACATGCTGGATTTAAAATAACCCTATTTGCACTGAAAGAACATCCCCACTTGCATATAAGACTCTGTTCACACCAGAGTCATGGCTTCCATTTGTAACACAGCAATGAAAGCTACAATGGATTCATTTTCTTTTCGATCCCAAAAGATTATATAAAGTCATCTTATAGGTTTTTACTAAGGTTCCTCGTAGGAGGTTCCTTTGGAATGGGAGAGACTTGAAGCCGTGCTAAGAGGAACTAGAGGATTTATGGGTATTCATATATACAAATGTATCTGTCACGACCCCTGGTCATGGTCGTGACTCCTTGGGTGCCGCATGCTGTTGCCCGCGGTTTGGGAGTTCGTCAACCGCAGCTGGGGCACTTAGTTGTTTGCCTCAGGTGCGGTTGCCGCGGACAACAAGTGTGCGTGCGGTTGCCCTTGGCAACGTGTTTTATGTGCACTCCCTTTGTTGTTTTGTGGTGCACGAGGTTATGTGTTGTATGCACGTAGACACCTCCCTTCACCTGTGGTTGTCCGCGGCAACGTCTGTTGTTGTATGCATGTGGTGGCAGGGTTTCGGCCTGCGGGCTGTTCCCCAGAACATGGTGGCCACGCATGCCGTTGCTGGCGGTAACAGGTGAGTGGGTTGGTGTGGGTTATGTATTATGTGCACTTCCCCTTATATGTGTGTTTTCCCTTCTGTGTGCTGGAAGGGTTAACTTCCTTCCCAGTGTGTGTGATGTCACTGGGTGTGGTTGATCGTTGGGTGGGGCCTCTTGGCCTATAAAGCCTCAGTCCCTGGCTGGGCTCAGTAGGTTGCTCTCAGCCATGCTGGCTGGAGCAGCCTCCTGTCTCCTCCATCTGCCTGGTGAGGACCATCCTTCTGGTCATAAAACCTGTGTTGGGAATTTCTATGTTTCTTGGTGTTATCTAGGTGTGTGTGGGGTTATCTTGTTAGTGCAGCTTATGGTTTCCTGGTTTCCCTTGTATGTCTGGTGTGTGCTGTGTCCTTTATGTTGCTGTGGACATCAGCACTTGTTCATGGGTTCCAGGTTTGTGTGTCTGTGGCAGGTAAGTGCAGGACTAGTCTCACTTACCTGTCATTTCCATATGTCTGTTGATGTTTCCCCTGTGTTGCTTGGCCGTTGAGACTCCTGCTCCCCCGTGCCTAGGAGGAGCAGGTCGTCTCACTCTGTCCCCTAGTACAGGGCCGACTTGAGGGCTCGTAGGGACTTTAAGGTTCCGGCGTATGAGTCCTCCTACCACCAAGGTCGGCTCATACAGATAGGAGACAGGGTCAGCGTTAGGGATGCAATAGGAGGTGACCTGCTCCCTAACTCTGTGGTCCCGGCCAAGGGGTAACCCTACCATCTCCTGGCACCGCACGGCTGGGGGTTTTCCCCACCGCCAGCCGTGACAGTATGACCAGAACTGGCACCTCACCTGGATTCCCTCGAAAGAGGGTGAAGCATGCATCCATTGACCGTTGGGGTGCATGCGCGTTCTCCGGAGGGAGAGCGTTACGGGGTTCACCGTTAATGGCGCGGTTGGTGGCTTTTCCCCGCCACCTTGCTAACCGTGTCCGTGTTGGTGACCCCTCGTCCCTCTCAGGGTTCCTATCTCTGGTCGTCTGCTGGCAGCATTCCTTCGGTGTTCCGGCAGGTGTGCTGGTTGGGGAGTGTCTGCTGGCAGCGACCTGGAGTAGGAACGTCCTCCTGAGTTGGACGCGGTGTCCTGTTTTCCTCCTCCAGACTGCTTTGTTGGCTGGCGACCTGGGGACTGTTGTGTACGGTCCAGGTCTGTTGGCGGCAGTTCTGGGGGGAGATGCGGGCATCGGTCTGGTGTCCTGTGTTCCTCCTCCGGACTGCTTTGTTGGCTGGCGACCTGGGGACTGTTGTGTACGGTCCAGGTCTGTTGGCGGCAGTTCCGGGGGGAGATACGGGCATCTATCTGGCAGTGCCTCCAGTGTTCTCTCTTCCAGTCTGCTCTGTTGGCTGGCGACCTGGGACTGTTGTGTACGGTCCAGGTCCGTTGGCGGCAGCTCTGGAGGGAGACACTGGTGGTTATCAGGCATTGCCCCTCCCCCCCTCCCTGTTGTTTTGGTCCCACCAGCTTCCCTTTTCGGTTGGAGGGGGCTTTGAGGGGAGGGAGTGTCACGACCCCTGGTCATGGTCGTGACTCCTTGGGTGCCGCATGCTGTTGCCCGCGGTTTGGGAGTTCGTCAACCGCAGCTGGGGCACTTAGTTGTTTGCCTCAGGTGCGGTTGCCGCGGACAACAAGTGTGCGTGCGGTTGCCCTTGGCAACGTGTTTTATGTGCACTCCCTTTGTTGTTTTGTGGTGCACGAGGTTATGTGTTGTATGCACGTAGACACCTCCCTTCACCTGTGGTTGTCCGCGGCAACGTCTGTTGTTGTATGCATGTGGTGGCAGGGTTTCGGCCTGCGGGCTGTTCCCCAGAACATGGTGGCCACGCATGCCGTTGCTGGCGGTAACAGGTGAGTGGGTTGGTGTGGGTTATGTATTATGTGCACTTCCCCTTATATGTGTGTTTTCCCTTCTGTGTGCTGGAAGGGTTAACTTCCTTCCCAGTGTGTGTGATGTCACTGGGTGTGGTTGATCGTTGGGTGGGGCCTCTTGGCCTATAAAGCCTCAGTCCCTGGCTGGGCTCAGTAGGTTGCTCTCAGCCATGCTGGCTGGAGCAGCCTCCTGTCTCCTCCATCTGCCTGGTGAGGACCATCCTTCTGGTCATAAAACCTGTGTTGGGAATTTCTATGTTTCTTGGTGTTATCTAGGTGTGTGTGGGGTTATCTTGTTAGTGCAGCTTATGGTTTCCTGGTTTCCCTTGTATGTCTGGTGTGTGCTGTGTCCTTTATGTTGCTGTGGACATCAGCACTTGTTCATGGGTTCCAGGTTTGTGTGTCTGTGGCAGGTAAGTGCAGGACTAGTCTCACTTACCTGTCATTTCCATATGTCTGTTGATGTTTCCCCTGTGTTGCTTGGCCGTTGAGACTCCTGCTCCCCCGTGCCTAGGAGGAGCAGGTCGTCTCACTCTGTCCCCTAGTACAGGGCCGACTTGAGGGCTCGTAGGGACTTTAAGGTTCCGGCGTATGAGTCCTCCTACCACCAAGGTCGGCTCATACAGATAGGAGACAGGGTCAGCGTTAGGGATGCAATAGGAGGTGACCTGCTCCCTAACTCTGTGGTCCCGGCCAAGGGGTAACCCTACCATCTCCTGGCACCGCACGGCTGGGGGTTTTCCCCACCGCCAGCCGTGACAGTATCTTTCTCATTCAATCAACAAATTCCAAGATGAGCGTCATATGATTGCAAGATTTTTTGTTGTTGTTAAAAAACGATGGCCGGCGCCTCTACATAATTTTGACGGATCCACCGTCAGCGCAGGGGCTTATAAAGTCCGGCGTCTAATAAATGTGCCCCTTTGTTTTTACTCCAAGCATTGTACATTAGTTGCAATATAGATGCTCAGCTAAGCCGCAAGGAGGATGTCTGCTGAGAGGCATCAATAACAACCAGCAGAATTACGAATGCAGCTCTAGACTATAATGCAAGCTGTAAATTAGGAAAATAGTAATGCAATATAGGTTATATATAGGTTTCCACAGGCATGACCAATTAGGATGTACAAACAGCTGTTGAAGTCAATCGGATCATTCAAGGAGCCCCTTGGATTTTTAGTAACCAGATGAGACTGATGAGCCATGAATAAAACACAAACCAAAACCTTAGGATCTATAAGTATATTTTTTTAAAGCAAGACAGAATAAAATATTCCTTTTACGAATTGAATGCATGTAAGATGAGCAATAGCTGTATCTATTTCTGTGAGTCATTAGAATCGATTCACTCACCTTTAGTCTAGCCTTTGGTCTGTATTTAGGGTGTTTAGCCTGGGGTCTGTATGTATTTAGGGGGACTGGTCTGAGATCTGTATTTATTCAGGGTAGAGATTAGTGAATTTCCTAAAATTTGTGTGGGTTCAAATTGGCCAAGAAACTCGATTCAGATATGAGTCGATTCTATCAAAAGTGCTTTGAATGCCTGTAAAATCTCTTTCTCTGTCTTTATTCTATCCAAACAAATCTAAAGAAATTCTGATAATACTGAATCAAAATTGGTATAAGGTCTTTATTTATTTAGGGAGTGTGGTCTTGGGTTTGTATTACTTTAGGGGACGTGGTCTCAAGCCTGTATTGGGGGTGCTGGGGTCTGTATTCATTTAGGGGGTCTGTTCTGGGGTTTATATTAGGTTTTATATACCTTTAGGGATCAGTATTCATTTTGGAGTGTGAACAAAGGGGTCATATTTGTGATTGAAATGCATACGTTTATGGGCATTTCCTACATAAATGGGAAGGGCATAAGGTGTCACGGCGGGGAGCGGGGAAAACCCCCCACCGTGCAATGGCCAGATAGCAGGGCACAGGGAGCTGGTCACCACCTAAAGTAACCCTGAGCTCTCCCTGGACTCCTAGCGCATGAGCCGCCTCAAATGGTAAGGGGGCTCATGCTCACGAACCTAGGACCCTACTATCCCTGTAATGCCCTAGGCCTAATGACAGGGCAGAGACCACCAAATCATCCTACACCACGGATGAAAAGGTGTCTCCAGAGGCCCAGTGGCAGACAGGAAGCAAGACCATGGGATAAACAGTACAGCAGGTAAGTTACACAGCAACATAACTATGCTATCCACACTTACCTGCCGTAGCCAAGATAGAATGCGGCTCCTGGCTGGGAAACCCACAGTCTTGTCTTCGCTTAAACCCCTCCGGGAAAGCACGCCCCTTTCAGAGCCAAGACACCACCAGAAAACCTCCATACACCAACCACACCAATACAACATACACCAGGTGGGGGAGGAAAACAGAGACACACCGGAGGAGACACACAGCCAGGGCAAGGAAACAATATAATAAATAAGGGTGACTCACACAGACACAAAGACTCCTACACAGGCAGACAACAAAATAAGACTGACCACAAGCTCCAACACACCAAGATATAAAGAGGCCTGAGGTCATACCCACCACACCAAGCAGACACACCTAAATTAACCCTGTGACAACCAAAACGGGGAAAACACCAAAAAAAGGAAGGTGTACGTGCAAACAGCAAACTACTCGTTGCCCCCGGCAACCAGTCTGCACGCAACAGCGTCACGGTAAAACATCAATTTGACCGTGACATAAGGTGACAGATATTGCTCAGCCGCTTCATGCATCATGTTTCACAATCTCCCTGATGGGAAAGAATGTTGATGAGTGATTGAAAGCTGAAGGCTCAGGTCACATCTCCATCATGGCTTCCATTGGTAGGTGAAGCCACAATGCTCTACTGGATTCATTGCATGATGGACTCAACTGACGTTCAAACAAGTTTCATTGGATTCTGTCATGGTGTCCATTGATATGACAAAATCTGCAGCGTAGTTGCCCCTAATGGAGCCTCCAACACGGATGTGAACAGCACCTAAAAATTTTAACCTAGGTTGAAAGGGTTCTCCAGCAGGGCAACATTTTTAGCAAAGTCCTCAGATTTGCCACTTACCCTCATGATCGGTCCCGATGGTCTCCACTTACTGGTCCGCGTTGACACATGGGAAATGGTTATTGATAAAGCTCAGCCACAGCCTTGACCTCAACCAGTGATTGACTGAGCAGTCATCTCCTGCCAATTTCTGTTTGTCAAACTTAAACAACAAAGTAGTGTTGAGCTAATAAAGTTTCAGGGAAAATACGATTCGCAGCGAAGCTGAATTTCTTTGTGCTTTGTGAATCAATTTTTCCTGAAATAGTAAAAAAAAAAAAAAAAAATCATACTTACCTCATCCGTTTGAGCCGGCTGCCGCCATCTTGATTGAAGATCCCACACGAAATCCCGTGCAGGGTGACATATGACATCACCACGCTAGGCGACATGGTGATGTCATGGATCTTCAATCAAGATGGTGGCGGACGGCTCTTCGCGATCAAATAGATGAGCTAAGTATGATTTTATTTATTTAACATTTTTATATTGTCAGATGCCGCGATCAGCGATGAACGCGGCATCTGAGGGGTACAATGACGGGAAGCGCCGCAATCGCCGCTCCCTGTCATTGCAGCCACTACTTACAAAGAAATGCACTTTGTGATGAAGTAATTCATCATGAAGCTAATTTTTTTGTGAAATTTTGGCGAAGCAGCCAAATTGAATTTTCCAATACTTCACTCATCTTTATCAGGAAGTGGAGACCAGAGGGGACCCTATAAGTAATGCAATGCATGGCAGCAGTGGGGGATCGTTGAGGTTGAGTAACAACTCATCTATTTTTTTTTTTATACCCCCCCGGGCACTTTACTAAAAACTTTGCCTTGTTGGACAGCCCTTTGGACTGTTAGCGTAAAGTATTAGGCATGAAATGGCGGCATCACCACAACAATGTCCCCCATTGTTGGTCCCGGGATGTATCTATTGATCTAAAGGTTTGATTGGCAGGTAAAACCTGATTCTCTAATACATGCAGCGTAAATAGTGTTTCTCTGTGGCATTAATGCTCCTCTGTTCACCTAAATAAAGCCATTCACATGGAATGCTTTAAGCTAGTGTCAGAGTCTTAATGTGTCGTGTGCCCGCATGGTGCTTTTCAGAAGGTATCTGAGACTCTTGAAAATGTTCTGTGCATCTTCATAGCGAGCACATAATGTAAAAGCGGCGTGCTGATTTTACTGCAGATGTGCTATTTTTCCACTTTGATAATGTTCCTAATATAATATAAGAGGAATCGGTGGCATCTTTGATCTATGTTGTTTACCTTGCACAGAGACAGTTTCCTATGGATTGGTTTGTATAAAAGTTCTTTGTAAATTACAAAGTTTTTGAAAGAAGCCGAGAGTAGAGTTTTATGATGAAAAGGTATTCGAGAAAAAAATGGCTTTGTCCCTCGAGTCCTACTTCTGAGTTCTGCGTTACACACATAGCCTTACATAAAGGTGCTGTTCACATCATTGTCTGTTATGCTTGCGTATGGGGAAAATTTTACAAGGCTGTATGACAATTTTCTAGCTTCCAAAAGTCGCAATTGCAAATTTTTCAAAAAGTGTCGCATTCTGCTACAGTTTTACAGTAGACTTTTTCAGATTTTCTGGCATCCACAGCCATTTGTTAAAGAGGTTTTCCGAGTTTTAAATATTAACAACCTATCCTCAGGATAGGTCATCACTACAGATGAGCGAAGTTTGGTAAAATTTGAGTTGGCTGCTTTGCTTAATTTTACAAAACAATTGTTTGTAAGTAGTTGGTTCAATGACAGGGAGTGGCGATTGCGCCGTTTCCCATCATTGCACCCCTCAGGTGCCGCATTCATACATGATCGGTGCGTCTGATATACATAAAAGAGTGTAAAAAAAACCTGCTCCATTTGCTGATGATGGGCCGCCATCTTGCTTGAAGGTCTGACACGAAATCTCGCACAGCCCGAGATGACGTCATCATGCCAGCCAGCGTAGTCACGTCATACGTCACCATGCACGAGATTTCGGCCGAGATATTCAAGAAAGATGGTGGAGGGCAGCCCATCGCAAGCAAATGGAGCAGGTAAGTATTATTTTTTTGTTTTTTTACACTATTTCAGATTAAATCTCATCAGTGGGATACCCACTCCTAGCACCGCTGCCGATCAGCTGTCTGATGAGAGCGCTGCGACCTCATCCTAGGTCAGTAAAGTCACATTGATTGGTCACATACCAAGCTCGGTGTACGGTGCTATACAATGTAAGGCGCTGTGCTGTATAAGCTGCAAAGAGGCCAAGGCGTTCACCAGAGTGCCACTGCCTCTTCAAACATCTGATCGGTAGGTAGGCCAGACATCGGACCCCATCAATCACATACTGATAACCTATCCTGAAGATAGTATTAAACAATTGAACCACCCCTTTAAAGTGAGTAAGGTTTTGCCCTCCTCGTCCTGACACATTTATCATTCTTTACGGCAGAAAACTGGTGTAAATTTTAGCTAAAATCTAGGCCAGCTCATAGTATACGTAGATTTCAGTTTGTGGCACATGAACAGCACAAGATGCGAAAAACTTATTAAAGGGCTATGTATGTATTAAAGAGTCTATCACCTCGTTTTTGCCTATTAATACAAGCATAGTGGCATGTCATGGCACATGAACAGTATATCATCTTGCTTTTTCCCTACAGAGAAGAAGTGTACTGTGCATACATTCAAATTCTGGTTCATGGTGCACATGGGGGCCAGGTTCTGTCAATCACCAAAGGTAGCGGTTACAGACGTGGACAAAATTGTTGGTACCCTTTGGTCAATGAAAGAAAAAGTCACAATGGTCACAGAAATAACTTTAATCTGACAAAAGTAATAATAAATTAAAATTCTATAAATGTTAACCAATGAAAGTCAGACATTGTTTTTCAACCATGCTTCAACAGAATTATGTAAAAAAATAAACTCATGAAACAGGCATGGACAAAAATGATGGTACCCCTAGAAAACACAGAACATAATGTGACCAAAGGGACATGTTAATTCAAGGTGTGTCCACTAATTAGCATCACAGGTGTCTACAACCTTGTAATCAGCCATTGGGCCTATATATATGGCTCCAGGTAATCACTGTGTTGTTTGGTGATATGGTGTGTACCACACTCGACATGGACCAGAGGAAGCAAAGGAAAGAGCTGTCTCAAGAGATCAGAAAGAAAATTATAGACAAGCATGTTAAAGGTAAAGGCTATAAGACCATCTCCAAGCAACTAGATGTTCCTGTGAGTACAGTTGCACATATTATTCATAAGTTTAAGATCCATGGGACTGTAGCCAACCTCCCTGGACGTGGCCGCAGGAGGAAAATTGATGACAAATCTAAGAGACGGATAATCCGAATGGTAACAAAAGAGCCTAGAAAGACTTCTAAAGAGATTCAAGGTGAACTTCATGCTCAAGGAACATCAGTGTCAGATCGCACCATCCGTCGTTGTTTGAGCCAAAGTGGACTACATGGGAGACGACCAAGGAGGACACCATTGTTGAAAACGAATCATAAAAAAGCAAGACTGGAATATGCCAAACTACATGTTGACAAGCCACAAAGCTTCTGGGAGAATGTCCTGTGGACAGATGAGACAAAAATCGAAGTTTTTGCCAAGGCACATCAGCTGTATGTTCACAGACGAAAAAATGAAGCATATCAAGAAAAGAACACTGTCCCTACTGTGAAACATGGAGGAGGCTCTGTTATGTTCTGGGGCTGCTTTGCTGCGTCTGGCACAGGGTGTCTTGAATCTGTGCAGGGTACAATGAAATCTCAAGACTATCAAGGAATTCTAGAGAGAAATGTACTAGCCAGTGTCAGAAAGCTTGGTCTCAGTCGCAGGTCATGGGTCTTGCAACAGGACAATGACCCAAAACACACCGCTAAAAACACCCAAGAATGGCTAAGAGGAAAAAATTGGACTATTCTAAAGTGGCCTTCTATGAGCCCTGGCCTCAATCCTATTGAGCATCTTTGGAAGGAGCTGAAACATGCAGTCTGGAAAAGGCACCCTTCAAACCGGACACAACTGGAGCAGTTTGCTCATGAGGAGTGGGCCAAAATACCTGCTGAGAGGTGCAGATGTCTCATTGACAGTTACAGGAAGCGTTTGATTGCAGTGATTGCCTCAAAAGGTTGCGCAACAAAATATTAAGTTAGGGGTACCATCATTTTTGTCCATGCCTGTTTCATGAGTTTATTTTTTTACATAATTCTGTTGAAGCATGGTTGAAAAACAATGTCTGACTTTCATTGGTTAACATTTATAGAATTTTAATTTATTATTACTTTTGTCAGATTAAAGTTATTTCTGTGACCATTGTGACTTTTTCTTTCATTGACCAAAGGGTACCAACAATTTTGTCCACGTCTGTATAAGTAAAATATGGATACCAGGGCAGGATATTATAGGTATCTAAGTGTCTGTCACATCGGACACAGACAGTAAATAAGGTATAAACCAATGTTTGTATCCCTAAGGAGCCAGGCTCATGGTCTTACTTTAGACCCACATTGTATGAATCTGTAATATTGTGCCGGAATCGTAGTTCTGTGTGCTTAGAATTTTATATGAACTAATTTGTAAATTTAGCTCATGAATTCATGCCGATATTGTGAGAAATATGGTGCCCATATGGCAGCATGCGGAGTGCCTACAACTCTGTTAGGACTTCCTGTTCCACCATACATGTACAGTCATAAGGATTACAGTCGTTAGAAGGTGCACTACTGAGACTGCACGGCATATCTGTCACGGACGTTCCCGCGACAGGTGGCAGATCGGTTAGACTGGCAACACGTGGTTTGATCTGACAGGTTTTCCTTGTGGATCAATAGGCGTCTGCATTGTTTCTGGTAATGGCCACACCCCTTGCCTCAGGTGTCGCTAATGTGGTCATTTACCTTCCTTTTTTATAGTTGCTTCTCCCACTATGCGGTGCAGTTTATAGCTTCAGTTTCAGTTGTGGATTGCTGGTGTGTGGATCTCGGCGGAGTTCCTGGTTCTTCCATAGCCCCTTTGAAGTTAAGTCTTTCCTTTCCCTTTTTGTATTTTGTTTGGGTTCTGTGTGTTGCATTTTCCTATTGTTGTATTAGGCCTGAAGGAGACTCCTGTTCGTCCTTCCTTTTGGAGGAACAGGTAGTCTCATCCCTGCCATTAGTACCAGGGTCCTATAGAGATAGATAGGACTCTAGGTATTCCTGTGTATGAATACACCTACCTCTGGGGTCCGTTCATACTGGTAGTCAGTCAGGATTGTGGTTAGGGTTTTACTAGGAGGTGTCCATCTTCCTTCCCTAGTTCTCAGGCCTAATTCCCTGTTTCCCCCTCTCCTCTTATGCTCGGTGTGATGTTTCCCTCCCACTCCGAAGCTTGACAATATCTCAATCAGGCTGACAGAGGTTGAAGTGCTCACTTGCATACACAGACATTGCACTGTAGTCAAGTGCAATGCAAGCCAGGCCCGACAGGACAATAACACTATCATTGTGCGAATCCAGTTGATGAGTGGCTGGCCATGAGTACAAAAACTGTATGAGACATGCTGCACCTGCAGGCACCAGGGGGCACTGTAATGAAGTATTCTAGCTGGGCACCTCTTGTTTGTATGCCGCTCCCCCGGAGTAGAGTAGCTATTGCTGATCTGGACGGTGCATGGTGGTATGTTGGAGAAACGTATATTGCTGTACTGAATATACAGGCTATTTTCACATATACGTTTTTGCTGTCCGGTTTTTATATCCGGCAGGGGATCTCAAAACCACAGCAAAACGCTTTCATTATAATAGTACAACTAGCTGCATCCGTTCAGAACAGATCTGGTTGTATTATATATATAATATTGTACTATATATATATCCGACGCCCATTGACTTAACAATGGTTTTAGTGCTGGATCCGTTTTTTTTTTTGGACAACATTGACTTGCAGCGGTTTTCTGTCCGGCATTGGTACGCAACATACCGAAACCGAAGGCATTCTGGTGCACTCCGTTCCGGTATGTTGGATTGACAATTAATGGGGACAAAACTGAAGCGTTGTGCTGTTGTTTTGAGACCGGGTGCCGGATCACAAAACCGGACAGCACAACGCAGATGTAAAAGTAGCCTAAGTTTGTATAGATCCACTATTGTACCAACACGTAACGCTCCCAAAAGCAAATATAGACGCCGCAACTCCAAATTCCTGCAGTAACCATATTTTGCTCTGTTTGGAGAAGTTCTACGTATGATCCCACATAAAATACGCGGCGAGGTGAATTAGTAACATATAGAATGATTTTCTGCAAACATTTACAATTTAAATGGGATATAGATCAGCAGCTATGTTTTGCTGCCTCCACAGTTGACTTGAATAATCAATATGGAAGGAAGACATGGTGCCGTATATACTCTGAATTATTTTTCTTTTCTCTTTCTCAGCGTTAGCCAGCCGTAATCAAATCCGGCATGTTTACTGCGCTCCCCTGCTTAATGGAGTAGAAATTTGCATCCATTTTGTTTCTTTTTATTCATCAGTGATACATACATAGCCACGATCCTTACTGGCTTCCCAGAAGATTAAAGCTATTGCGTTCTGCTAAAGAGCACCCTTCATGAAGCATTAAGTGAAATAACATTTGGTCAGTGTGTGATCCATCATACTCTTGATACTCAGCTCCTCCAAAGATTGATTTTTTATCTTCTCAAACAGTGGCATATAGAGAAGTAAGGGCCCCATAGCAAGGATCAAACCAGGCCCCCAACACAGGACAGAAGGGTTTCCGCCTAAACCCCTTTGACTGACCCTTGGGGCCCTTTTTCCACTACCTTATTTGCTACAAGTTGTTCCTTTAGAGGGTAGAGTCCTGACCAAGTTTTCACCTCCAGTAGAAGAGGAGATAATCCCAACTAAGACTGGGCCCCCTCTTGCCCTGGGCCCCATAGCAGTCGCATGGTCTGCTGCTATGGTAGTAACGTCCCTGTTCTCAAAGGGTTTTTTCTGGTTTTATGGAAATAAAGCTAAAAGGCAATGTCTACCTTTGCACCCACTTTTTAATGATATCAATGCATCTAAAATCAAAAGTAAGTCAACATTGCAAATAGTCTTTATTAAAAATATTTTGCTTTATGTATACAGCTCCTGTGCAGAGCAATGTGTCTCCGTGGTGACAGACTACAAACACTGTGTATAGTGTTCAGTGAAGTTATGAAAACTTCGATTCGGCTGCTTTGCCGAATTTCACCAAGAAATTTGCTTCTTGACGAATCACTTTGAAAGTAGCAGGCGCAATGAAGGGGAATGGTGATTGCGCCTGCCCCCCTTCATTGAACTCATCACTGATCACAGCATCTGATGTACAAATGGACCCCTTTTAGGGGTAAAAAATAAATAAATACTCACCTCATCTGTTTGAGCACGAAGAGGCCGGAGCATGAGGAAATTGTTCTTCGCAACAAATCAAATTTTCCTTGAAATTTGGATCAGAGTCCACTTCGGATACTTTGATTCGCTCAACCCTACCTGTGTAGTCTGATCCTGCAGACATATTCTCTGCCAACTACTCCCTACTTCTTATAAATTTGGCTGGTTAGCAAGAAACGGGGGGCAGATCGATGTTAATATATATTACAGAATCAGACTACACAGTCTTGTTTGTAGTCTGGTACCATGAAGACTCATAGATCTGCAGACAACTAGAGGCTCTGACTGCTCTTCTTGTATACAGTTTCTAGCTGAACTAGAACCTTCTGGTGGAGGGGTCGAGTGGAGAAGCACAGTCTAAACAGAAACATTGTTACAATTTCTGTCTATTATAAATACTTATACAGAGCTTTAGTGCAAATCTATGGGAATGAATAAAATACATAACAAGTCTTCAGACATACACAACAATCATAAAGTCAGTTTTTTTTCCCTTCAAAACTTTGTATAGGTAAAAAGTCATAAAGTCTCTAAATATTAGCTGGCTGTACATTTAATCCCTTCTACAGTGCAGCTAGAGTGTAATAACAGTGCAAATGAACAGCAGTGATGGCCAGTTTGCAGTGTTTGCCAGCGAACACATGCGGGCTGCCATCTTGACTCACAAGTCCGGCGATGCCCAGGTAAGCCCTTACCTGTGCCTGTGCCTGTGCCTGGAGCCGGTCTGAAACAAATGCGGTCACTGGGAGCAGGCAGTTCCAAGAACAGCCACCGGGCGCCTTCATCGGGCTGTTCTCGGAACTGCCTGCTCCCGGTGACCGCATTTGTTTCAGACCGGCTCCAGGCGCAGGTAAGGGCTTACCTGGGCATCGCCGGACTTGTGAGTCAAGATGGCAGCCCGCATGTGTTCGCTGGCGAACACTGCGAACTGGCCATCACTGATGAACAGGATATATTGCAATAAACATATGAATTCAGTTCAATAATATAAAACAGTATAAGTGCACACAATAACATACATCACAGTGCAAGTTAACTCTCCAAAGTGAAGTAAAGTAGGGTGTTGATCGCTTTGCATAGTAGCAATAAGGGCAAATGTCCATAGTCCAAAGTACCCTTGCTCCATGGCACTACACATGCCTGCTCAGTCAATGACTGGCTTAGGCAGGTCACTACTAACTGGCTGAATGAACATTTCCTGTGTGTAGCGATCACACCTGGAAGTGATGACCAGTGGGTACCGGAACAGGAGTAATGGGGGATTGATGAGAATTGCCTCTTTTATTTATTTACCTGCTCTTAGCCCTTTGACAAAAAATGTCCCCTTCCCCCTGAGAACCCCTTAAAATGCTGCCTGTTTGCAGAAACTCTGAAGCTCCCTCTAGTGGTGGCTGTAAGCCACCAGAATTATGTAATTTAACTATGATTTAGTCAAACAGACCTCCTACTGATATGACCTTAAATCAGCACAGAATTTAGGATTTATGTAGCTAAAGAAATTGGTGTTCAGTAGATAATATTCACTTTAAGCTGCTCTTCAGCATAAGAAAGCTCATTCAACTTACAGTATCTTGCATGCGTATTTCAAGAGGAGGAAGGAGATATGCTGCCACCAGACACCACTGACCTGGGCCGACCAAGGATTGGACATATCCAAAATGCCCAACCCTCATTGGTTGGTAGATCCACTTATGTTTATGAGCAGCTTTAAAGGTCATCTGTCAACAGATTTTAGTTTTAATATATGCAAATGAGCCTTTAGGAGCAACGGGGGAGTTGCCATTACACCTAGAGGTTCTGCTTTCTCTACAACTGCTGCACCCTTTATACTTGGATTTACAGGGCCAAGTGTGAACACGTTTACGCCTCAATCAAAGTACAGAGGGCTCAGCAGTTGCAGAGAGAGCAGAGCCTCTAGGTGTAACGGTAACGCCCCCGTTGCTCCTCGAGGCTCATTTGCATATAATAAAACATCATTTTTCTCAGCAATGTGGGCACAAATGAACATGGGACCAACACAGATGTCTTCAGCTGCCAAGTGCACATGTAACAGGTCAGCCGGTGTCCTAGGTACAAAACTGCTGACAGATGACCTTTAAACAGGAAGCAATTTGCACTCATGGATGTAGGATAGACTTGAGGCGTGCTATCCCTTTAAACATGGGGAATAAAGAATAGACTAGATGGTGGATGCCTCTATAATCCAGAGCTTTTCTACCAGAACCTTTTTCCTGACCTTCATTATATCAATGATCCCTTTCTGTGAAAACTATGGAAAAGGCAGGAGGGCCCGCATCGCGCGAGGTTAAGTGACGCGTCTCCTTTGCAGCATTACATTGAATGTGTTCCAGCCCCTTGGCCGCCCCGGTCCTCGCCTGCTGCGGCGCGGGCTCTTTGGAAATGACATTTCTGAGAACAGCCACCCTGAATCAGCTATGTAATTAAACAGGCGGAGGGTTATCTTACACTTCAGTCTCATGGCTCTATTATCCTGCAGGTCTAAAGAATCCCCAAAGTGGAAAGGGAAAAAAATAAAAATCAATTCAGTGAAAGTAAATCCTTAGTAGTGACAGCGGCTGTCCCGAAAATAGAAGTGGGAGCCATCGTGCCATCATCTTCGGCATTTAAAACCTGTATGATAATACGCTGTATTCCTATAAAAGGATGAGCTGTATTTACGGAGAAATGACGGTTTCCCTTTTTAAGTATTGCTTAGAAGGTCTGCCTAATAAATAATTTTTGCAAGCGCTCTGTTTTCTAGACAGCGTCCTGGTGAGTTTAAGCAGTTGCCTAGCAACAGGCACAGCAGCTGGCGGGTGACTACACCGGATCTGCTGACTCCTGTGGAGACCTGCATGGTCAACCACAGTTCCGTGGAAAAAATAAATGGTAGGAGGTATGGAGGACTCGCCACTTGTGCTTCCAACCCCAGGATTTCCTATACAGCAAAGACTCCTCGTGACTTGAGAGGTTTATATTTCTATTAGTAGCGGGTTTCATATCTGTACCAAAATTGTCGTGAAATTTCTGACATGTCTGTTTGAGTAACTGTGGAGCATCTATTCTAATAGCTCTATGTTTTATGTATCATTCCTTCATTATTCCTGTAAGAAGTTAGGAATGAATTACTAACAATCTGCAATAAAGGTCCTGATGGGTGTTACCAGTTGGGGGAGTGCCCCCGCACAGTCTGACACTGGCAACACCGCTTGGATAGTGTCAGACTGTGGAAGGACACCCCTGTACAATAAAACCAATATACACCTTTATTGCAAACTTTAACTTTCATTCATTTTAACTTCTAGCAGGAATAATAAAGGAATGGCACAACACAGGGTCGGCGATCGGATCTTTTTTCGTTTCTGTTACATTCAGTAACTCCTAGTTCCCTGCATAAATACCGGGGGCAGGCACAAGTACTGGATGTCAGTTTTCTGGTGTATAAAAGTCACAACTATTTGCGAAAATGACATTTTTGAAGATTTTTCGCTTCTCTTGCCATTTGGAAGGTGAAGGGGCCATCAACCCTTCGTCATTGAATGTAATTTACGCCAGAAAACTGGAGTAAATTATAATGGAAGAGTAGCTGTGGAAAATCCCAGTGTCTGGCACACGGACAGCGTTAATTAATGTATTAATGATAAAAATAAAATTATTATGAAATTTTGCTCCAACTAACTATTTATGAAGACTGGGTTATGAAACGCCATTTACATCACTCTTTATTGAAGAGGTCTTTTATACTGATGACCTATCCTCAGGATAGGTCATCAGTATCTGATCAGTGGGGGTCTGACACCCAGGTCCCTCACCGATCGACCTGTGATCGCTGCGACCTTCTCTCAGCTCACCAAGCACAGCGCCATACATTGTATTGTGGCTGTGCTTGGTATCGCAGCTCACTCCTATTCATTGGCCATGTGGCTAATGAATTTGACATTGCATGGCTTAGGCAGAGCTGCCGCACTATTGCGAGTGCCAGTGACTTCTCAAGCAGCTGATCGACCTGGGGTCCCAGGTGTTGGACCCCCCCCCCCCATCCCTGATCAGATACTGATGACCTATCCTGAGGATAGGTTATCAATTACAATAGCTCTGAAAAACCCTTTAAATGCGCCCCATAGGTTTAAAGGCTATGTACACCTTTGAAGGCAATTTTTGTTTATGATTGCATTTTACTCATGTTTGGCTAAAAAGAAAATCATATTTTCAATCGGCTTTTATTAAAAATATTGAGCCGTTCTGTCACAAAGGGTTAACTGTTTTTCTAGCTGTGTGACTGGTACTTTCTGCTGGTTATCTAATAAACCTTCTCTCTAAACTATTGAGAGGTCATAAACACTTATTTAAGCCGGATTCTTATCAGAAAGGTAAGAACTGAGCTATAATCAGTGTATATAATGTCAGAGAGCAGAGATAAGGAGTCTGTCTGCTCCCCAACTGGCGGAAAAGAGAGAAAATGTATAGGCTGCTTCTCGAGCATCTCAGCTATGTACAGAAAAAAGGACTCCATATTTTTAGTAAAGGCCAATTGAAAAAAATGATTTGTAGCTCAAAATGAGTACAATACAATAATTAAAAAAAATGCCCCTAATGATGTATATACTGTAAATAGCCTTTAAAGGACAACATGCTGTCTGTAGTCACCACTAGAGGGCATGTAGGGGCTTACTGCAAACTGGTGTGTTACTGAGCTTAGAGTATAAACGGCATAGAGTGAGCGCCCTCTAGTGGTGACTGCAGGCAGCCAGCATGTTACCTTTTAAATATATGGCTATGCAGGGAACTTGGAGCACGGTGTTACAAAATAGAATCCCCAACCTATATGAAGGTATATTAATAAATGAATCAATGCATCATTTTAAAGCAATCTAGATAGAAAAAAAAAAAGGAAATGATATTCAAGGCTGGATGTAGTCGTCTCCACTTACTGAATAAAGTTTGCAATGTTTTATCTTTCATGACGGCTAATGGTCATTTTCTCTAATGACATGCTAATGAATGGTCGTATGGAACAATTAGCATACTCTGAATATAAATGAGCATTGATAAATGAATCGTGGCCTTTGTTTTCATGAAGCGGTGTGACAGGTGAAAGCACAGGGCCTGCTAAAAAGGACACGTCCTAAGAAATACACCTTTGGTCACATGTCATATGACACTGATTAACATAAACTGATTAACCTATGGTCTGCCCTTGATTGGAGGGCTCGGGCGTGTATGTCGCTTACTTCTATAGGATGCTTTTACGAAAGGAGCATCTGTTATAGGCAGCCATGGCTGAGCTGTGCCTCTCGTAGATCCACGAAGCAGACAGGACTGGAGAAATATGTATAATATAGGCGCAGGCATTGCAAACTCCATGAGATCTCTCTAAAGTGAAAGTTTCACCTCATTTTTTAAATTACGTAGTTTACGTAATTTTTTTGTGTTTTTATTTTCTGACCCTATATGTTGCATCCTTTTTACCTTTATAGGAATATTGTGGCTGCTATGTCACCTAGGCTGCTATAACGAGTTCTGAATATGAGCCACTGATGGTTATTTTGTTTTTCCTAATGCACAGAGATAATGGACAAATGAATGAAAAAGTACAAAAATAATGCACACAGCACAGTGATGGCTCAGTCTAGGGAAAATAAACAGTTACTTTATGTCACAGTATGGGAATGACGCTTATGGTGATGTCACAGCAGAGGGATAATGCTTACAGTGATGTCACAGTATACAGAATAATGCTAAGAGTGATGTCACAGTACAAGGATAATGCACACACAGTGATGTGATAAAGATAATATATCTGATATGGTCATGGTAAAGGAATAATTGCCTCAAAACGTTATAGCACAGGAATTATGCTCACAGTTGTGTCACAATACTTAGAAAATACATACAGTGATGTCACAGTACAGGGATAACATACAAAGTGATGTCACAGTACAGGGATAATAAACACAGTGATGTCACAGTACAGGGATAATAAACACAGTGATGTCACAGTACAGGGATAATAAACACAGTGATGTCACAGTACAGGGATAATAAACACAGTGATGTCACAGTACAGAGATAATACACACAGTGATGTCACAGTACAGGGATAATACACACAGTGATGTCACAGTACAGAGATAATAAACACAGTGATGTCACAGTACAGGGATAATAAACACAGTGATGTCACAGTACAGGGATAATAAACACAGTGATGTCACAGTACAGGGATAATAAACACAGTGATGTCACAGTACAGGGATAATAAACACAGCGATGTTACAGTACAGAGATAATAAACACAGTGATGTCACAGTACAGGGATAATAAACACAGTGATGTCACAGTACAGGGATAATAAACACAATGATGTCACAGTACAGGGATAATAAACACAGTGATGTCACATTACAGGGATAATAAACACAGTGATGTCACAGTACAGGGATAATAAACACAGTGATGTCACAATACAGGGATAATAAATACAGTGATGTCACAGTACAGGGATAATAAACACAGTGATGTCACAGTACAGAGATAATAAACACAGTGATGTCACAGTACAGAGATAATAAACACAGTGATGTCACAGTACAGGGATAATAAACACAGTGATGTCACAGTACAGGGATAATAAACACAATGATGTCACAGTACAGGGATAATAAACACAGTGATGTCACATTACAGGGATAATAAACACAGTGATGTCACAGTACAGGGATAATAAACACAGTGATGTCACAATACAGGGATAATAAATACAGTGATGTCACAGTACAGGGATAATAAACACAGTGATGTCACAGTACAGGGATAATAACCACAGTGATGTCACAGTACAGAGATAATAAACACAGTGATGTCACAGTACAGAGATAATAAACACAGTGATGTCACAGTACAGGGATAATAAACACAGTGATGTCACAGTACAGGATAATAAACACAGTGATGTCACAGTACAGGGATAATAAACACAGTGATGTCACAGGACAGGGATAATAAACACAGTGATGTCACAGTACAAAATAATAAACACAGTGATGTCACAGTACAGGGATAATAAACACAGTGATGTCACAGTACAGAGATAATAAACACAGTGATGTCACAGTATAGATATAATAAACACAGTGATGTCACAGTACAGGGATAATAAACACAGTGATGTCACAATACAGGGATAATAAATACAGTGATGTCACAGTACAGGGATAATAAACACAGTGATGTCACAGTACAGAGATAATAAACACAGTGATGTCACAGTACAGGGATAATAACCACAGTGATGTCACAGTACAGAGATAATAAACACAGTGATGTCACAGTACAGAGATAATAAACACAGTGATGTCACAGTACAGAGATAATAAACACAGTGATGTCACAGTACAGGGATAATAAACACAGTGATGTCACAGTACAGGATAATAAACACAGTGATGTCACAGTACAGGGATAATAAACACAGTGATGTCACAGGACAGGGATAATAAACACAGTGATGTCACAGTACAGGGATAATCAACACAGTGATGTCACAGTACAGGGATAATAAACACAGTGATGTCACAGTATAGATATAATAAACACAGTGATGTCACAGTACAGGGATAATAAACACAATGATGTCACAGTACAGGGATAATAAACACAGTGATGTCACATTACAGGGATAATAAACACAGTGATGTCACAGTACAGGGATAATAAACACAGTGATGTCACAATACAGGGATAATAAATACAGTGATGTCACAGTACAGGGATAATAAACACAGTGATGTCACAGTACAGGGATAATAACCACAGTGATGTCACAGTACAGAGATAATAAACACAGTGATGTCACAGTACAGGGATAATAAACACAGTGATGTCACAGTACAGGATAATAAACACAGTGATGTCACAGTACAGGGATAATAAACACAGTGATGTCACAGGACAGGGATAATAAACACAGTGATGTCACAGTACAAAATAATAAACACAGTGATGTCACAGTACAGGGATAATAAACACAGTGATGTCACAGTACAGAGATAATAAACACAGTGATGTCACAGTATAGATATAATAAACACAGTGATGTCACAGTACAGGGATAATAAACACAGTGATGTCACAATACAGGGATAATAAATACAGTGATGTCACAGTACAGGGATAATAAACACAGTGATGTCACAGTACAGAGATAATAAACACAGTGATGTCACAGTACAGGGATAATAACCACAGTGATGTCACAGTACAGAGATAATAAACACAGTGATGTCACAGTACAGAGATAATAAACACAGTGATGTCACAGTACAGAGATAATAAACACAGTGATGTCACAGTACAGGGATAATAAACACAGTGATGTCACAGTACAGGATAATAAACACAGTGATGTCACAGTACAGGGATAATAAACACAGTGATGTCACAGGACAGGGATAATAAACACAGTGATGTCACAGTACAGGGATAATAAACACAGTGATGTCACAGTACAGAGATAATAAACACAGTGATGTCACAGTATAGATATAATAAACACAGTGATGTCACAGTACAGGGATAATAAACACAGTGACATCACAGTACAGGGATAATAAATACAGTGATGTCATAGTACAGGCATAATAAACACAGTGATGTCACAGTACAGAGATAATAAACACAGTGATGTCACAGTACAGGATAATAAACACAGTGATGTCACAGTACAGGGATAATAAACACAGTGATGTCACAGTACAGGGATAATAAACAGAATGATGTCACAGTACAGGAGAATAAATACAGTGATGTCACAGTACAGGGATAATAAGCACAGTGATTTTTTTTTTCTACGGTGTTCACCTGAGGGGTTAGTTCATGTGATATGTCTACTTTTCTCTTTTTCCCTATTTTTCACAATTTTTTTCCCCTTTATTTTGGCAAAAGGACATTTTAATTTATTTTTTTACTTTAAACTTTTAAAAGAAATTGGGGAAAACTTTATTTCTTTTAACGTTTTTTCACTTTATTTTTTGTCCCACTCTGGAACTTCAACATTTGGGGGTCTGATCCCCTTTACAATGCATGACAATACTTCTGTATACACACTGTAATACACTTACAGCCTTCTTGCCTGTGAGATCCAAGGGGCTGGATCTCACAGGCTCTCCCGGAAGGCAGCCACAATGCCTAAGGAAGGCACCGGGCTGCCTTCCCTGCCATCGGGTCCTCGTCACAGCAGCGCGGGGACCCGATGGCCACCCTGCACATGTCTGAAGCCCGCACGTGCCGCGGTCAGCGCTGACTGCGGCCGTGCAAGGGTTAATGCGCCGGCATCTGTGATTTCACCGATGCCGGCGCATGCAGCAGGGGTCGAGTGGATTTGTACAACAAATGATCGTCTTAGACAACCAATGAAAAACCAGAGTCGTCTGAAAAGAAGCCGGCCATGTTTGAAAAGTTCTTCCAATGGCGGGACAAAAGTCCTTTCCTTGAAAGTACATTACTAGAAAGATCTTTGGTCCTACTTCCAGCATCATTGAGCATGCTCAAAGCTTGATTGGCTGTAGTGGCTAATATACACTACAATGTGCATGGCTGCATTTGCTGAGCAATTGCTCAAGAGATGATCATTCTTTCATCAGTTGTTCAACCATCAAGCTATTTCTGTCTAATGTTTATTGTCTTCTGTAAAAATCGTGTCGTTTTTGGTATAATGATGGGCTAAATTAATTTGAGTCTACGGGGGTTATTTTTTTGGCACAGAGTAGACCTAATCGTATGGTCTACGAGTCTAGGATTGGCAGGGATTTCCACCACATGGGATAATTCTTTATGTAATGTAGCTGGAGATGAGGCACAACCACAGCTTTGTTCCGTCCGCAGCTTTGGCGTTCCGTTCCCCTCGTTGTCACTTGCTCTGACTTTAGTCAATACATTTATTTCCGATGAAGTCACTGTGATAATGTATTAATGCATTTCTCTTAACTGTGCTGAAACAGCCCTGAGCAACGCACATTAGGTCAATTGAAAAGGTCCCAGAGCAGACACAATCTATGAGGACACCCAGTGTGTAACCTCTCCATCCAAAGCGTCCAAAATGCTGAAATGTCTGGCAAATTAGGACAAGTTTTCCTTGGAGGATTAGGAAGTGTGATCCAACACAGTCCAGTAGAAATGTTCCCAGTCCGTATAGTACATATTGTACTTTGATTGCATAAACAGCTATTGCTTTGCGTATATTTTTTTTTTATTTGGGAATCACTGCTTTTAATTGGGGGGCATTCCAAAAATAATACACACAAGGGTGGACTGGGTACTTAAAGTGGCCCTTGAAAGAAGGCGGGGCTAATACAAGTAGGCAGGGCCAACAATACCATATTGCGGCACATTATACCACCCCAACAGAGCCAAATACCACAATGCAAAACAAAATACTGCTCCAGTAGCTCACAATACTTCCTCTAAAACTGCCACTGGCCGGCCGTGAAGAGGGCTCAGGCGCCCCCGTGGGCATCCACCCACCAGGAAGTTTCCATGTAGGGTCTAAGGCCAGTCCAGCCCTGAATACAGAGTTCTGTGGGAAGTTACTTGTCCCACTCTTGGTATTTCGGAGGGACAAGCTCTTTTGGTTCTTAAGAAACATGTTTCTGCACCCTCCTCCTCACCACCTCTGATCCCTGAAGTTCAGCATGGTAGTCGTTTAATTGCACAGGTCTCTCCTCTTCCCCTCAATCCCTAATATTCTTACTTCCCATTTGCCTCCACCTCCATACTCCCAAATTGTGGATAATTTTTAAGGTGATTTTCCAGTAGTACAATATTTATGACCTGTCCTCAGGATAGGACATCAGTGGGGGTCTGACTCCCGGCACTGCCGTCAATCAGCTTCTTGACACAGCTATGGTGCTTCGGTGAGCCATGCAACCTCCTTCTAGGCCAGTGTTCACATGGCCAAGTGTATGGACCTTGACTGCATTACCAAGCGCAGCCACCATACAATGCATGGCGCTGTGCTTGGCATACTTTCATTTGGACAAGCGCTGCAGCCCGTCAAACAGATGATCAGTTGGGGTGTCGGATCAGATATTGATGACTTATATATCGTCAATAGTGTACTACCTGAAAACCCCTTTAATGGAGAATATGCTGGCCACCTAACCACGCATCTGTAAGGGTATGTTCACACATCGAATTGTAATCTGACATGTATTCCTGCAAAAGAAATCTGAGGCATACCTGAGTATTTCTGGTATGGAATTGCTGCGGATGTGCCGCATTCCCCTCACAGATTGTGTGGCCAGACACACACCAGCGAGTTCAGTGCAAGTAACTGGCAGAGTGTGTAAGCTCCTGCTCTGACCTACAGCATTATAGTGATTTATAATGCTGTGTGATCCTGACAGTCCTGGAATCTCTTGTATTACACTGACAGCATTAGGTCAGTGTAATTCAATAGATTCCAGGTCTCGCAGGGACATTATAGGAGAAGAAGAGCGGAGGTCAGAACAGGAACTCACACT
Source organism: Bufo gargarizans (assembly GCF_014858855.1). NCBI lineage: Eukaryota > Metazoa > Chordata > Amphibia > Anura > Bufonidae > Bufo > Bufo gargarizans. The sequence continues at coordinate 46,741,009 of NC_058082.1, read as the reverse complement.
GCCACACGCAGCAAGTTTCTCGCATAGAACGCGCTCGTGTGTGTCTGGTCTTACACACAAGTCCGTGTGAAAGAGGACACATGTGAACATGCCCTTATAGGGTCTGCTGCTGGTTCCTCTAGCTCCTCTACTGGACTTACCAGAGGTATTCATTCTGTGGGATATTCTCAAATCATGACCGGCAGGTGGGCCCCGAGGTCTGGAGTTGGGGAACACTGTCTTAGAGGATCTGTCCTGCTTGAGGTGATATACCATAACAGACGTTTTAGAGAAATACTTTATAGCAGGTGCATGGACATAAGAAGATTAAGTCAGGAAACAACTAAGACTACTTTCACACTAGAATTTCTCTTTTCCGGTACTGAGATGCGTCATAGGGTCTCAATACCGGAGAAAAACGCTTCCGTTTTGTCCCCATTCATTGTCAATAGGGACAAAACCTAACTGAACAGAACGAAGCGCTCCAAAATGCATTCCGTTCTGTTCTCATACCGGAGAGCAGCATGCTGTGACGGATCCGTCATGACCCACAATGTAAGTCAATGGGGACGGATCCGTTTTCTCTGACACAATCTGCCACAACAGAAAACTGATCCGTCCTCCATTGACTTTCAATCGAGCTCATGAAGGATCCGTCTTAGGTATGTTAAAGATAATACAACCAGATCCGTTCATAACAGATGCAGACGGTTGTATGATCAGTAACGGAAGCGTTTTTGCTGAACCCTGCCGGATCCAGTAAAACCGCTAGTGTGAAAGTAGCCTTTATTCCAGTCTATGAGAGCGTTTAGTGAGCATGCTGTGTGATTTGTAGGCGGAGGAGGAGGTGAACTGCGATCTGTTGTCAGTGGTGTGATACTGTGTTATCTGCCTCAAGCTTTGTAACAAGTGTTACCTTTCATTGTAACCCTGTCTGATGATAACCAGATGACTACTGACTGCCCACTGACTTCTCACTAGGAAGTGTCAGTTTATTATGACAAGTGAGGAAAACTGCAGTATTTCTGGATTTTTTTTTTTAAATAAATGATCACATGAAAAAAACAACAACACTAAAATGTGTTTTAAAAGATGTGTCTCAGCACTGTCATCATGTAGCTCTACTGCACAAGCATTGATTCACCGACCCCCTGCTTGGCGCATGCACAGCAGTAGCTAAGGTTGCTTTACTGTAATACTGTAATACGTGAGTTCTACTGAGCATGTGCCGGGCTGGTAAATCAGTGCTTTTTTACAATAAAAGTTAAATAATGGCAGTACTGAGACACACCTATCTGCGCCTATCTGGAGATTTGATGCCTGCACAGTAGAAAGCAATGGATGTGCCCCCCCCCCCCCCCCCAGGGCATGATGTCGTATGGACTAAAAGTAGCAGAAGATCTCAGAAAGTTGCTAGAATTCATCAATTTAAATAAATAAATAAATGTATAAGTTGCTAACCACATTAACTTAAAGGGGTTGTGTCACAAAACATATTCTATATATTTCAAACCAGCACCTGGATCTAAAAACTTTTGTAATTGCTTGTAATTAAAAATTTTGTATAGCCACTGAGGTATTCAATAAAATGTATCCGTATAGCGCCACCTGCTGTCCTGCTGTTTATTCTCCGCCCATTCGTCATAGCCCTACCATCGTATTTACGGGACACAACAGATTTACTTAAATGCATTGTTGGCATTGCATTGGAGCCGGACACCTGGCTAGCATCAATTGATGTTGAGGCACTATATACCTCAATTCCTCACAATAAAGGCTTGCTAGCTGCCAAGTATTTTCTCAACTCCAGATCCAATGACTTGAAGGAATACAACCATCTGGTCATTCAACTCCTGGACTTTGTATTGACCCACAACTACTTTGTGTTCAATAGTCAATTCTACCACCAGCTAAGGGGCACTGCGATGGGTAGTCCATGCGCACCGACCTACTCTAATTTTGTCCTGGGCAATACTGATACCTAATATTTTTCTGAGACCATGACACACTGGACCAGATTTCTCACCCTCTGGTCCAGATTCATAGATGAAATTCTGTTACTATGGTCCGAAACACAGGATGACTTTAAACTTTTTATGCATGAGCTTAACACTAATCATGTAGGGTTATACTTCGCAATGTAAATAACTTCCTTGATATACAAATCCAAAGGGGTGAGAACAATGTCATCAAAACCTGTAAAAAAAACATCAACCAATAGCCTGCTTAGGTGAGATAGCTTCCACCCTAGACCACTGAGAAAGGGCATCCCTATGGGACAGTTCCTGAGGGTGCGTAGAAACTGCTCGGACCACAGGGATTTTTCCAGACAGGCCCAACAACTATTTCATCGTTTTAAACAGAGGGGATACCCCGACTCGTGTCTATTTGAGGCGTGGAGTAATGCCGAGTCGATTGATAGGTCCACACTGCTTCAATCCAAAGGTAAAAAATGTCCACAAGAAATAATTAGAATTATCGGTACATACGATACCACATCCCAACATGTTCGGAAGATCTTGGGGACGATACTGGTCTCTTTTGAAAACAGACCCCGATCTGAAAAACCTTCTTCCAGACTATCCAGCAATAACGTTCAAATGGGGATGCAGCATAGGGGACACATTGGTCCACAGCCACATTGATGCCCCCACCAGAATGACCTGGTTGCTGGATAGGCACCCATAGATGCGGCAAATGCAAGGCATGCCCCTTTATTTCAGTGGGTGGCACTTTTTCAAATAGTGCCCAAGAAGGGACCTGAAGAAAAAAATAAGGGATTGGTTGGTCCAGCTTGTATTCGTGGTAATCCAAAGGCTTTATTCAATATTAAATAAAATCCAGGTACAAGAATGCAGGTCTACATGTTTCAGGCACAATATAATCCTAGCCCTTACTCACTCAGGGCTAGGATTATATTGTGCCCAAAACATGTAGACCTGCATTCTTGTACCTGGATTTTATTGAATATTGAATAAAGCCTTTGAATTACCACGAATACAAGCTGGACCAACCAATCCCCTTTTTTTTTTTCTTCATATTTATATTTCTCCTATTTCGGGTGAAGGAGCCGGTCCGCGCTACATCAGTGGAATCCTTGGCAGGTGAGAGCTGCTCAAACCCCTGATTTTCACAAGAAGGGACCTATACTGCACGCACTTTTGCCAACTGCAATACTGTAGGTCTAGTGTACTTGGCTCATTGCGAATGCGGAATGAAATATGTGGGTAAAACCTGCAGAGCCCTTAAGAAAAGAATCTTGGAGCATATTGGGAATGTTTGCGATAAACATGACAAACCGCTCTCAAGGCACGTTCTACTCCATCATGGAGGGAATGTTAAGACACTACGATTCTCTATGATAGAGACTATAAAACATTCCACCAGGGGAGGAAACTTTGATAATATCCTAAAACAAAAGGAGTCAAGGTGGATATATGTGCTAAATACGATTTCGCCCTTTGGTCTTAATGAAAACATTGACTTCTCATGTTTCTTGTAGCCAGTCAACCATAGTATCTTACTGAGTGGGTAATATATAGGTCCCAGGTCAAATCTGTTATGGCTGGGAATATTCCTATTACTGGGTACTCTCTACCCCCTCTACTGTTTGCTTGTACCCTTCATAATTGACTGTTATCTAATATGGGTCTTACTAATATCTGCTACGTTAGGTGGGCCATAAATCTTTCCTTCCCTCTTTTCCTCCTTAAATTATTTTTCTGCTGCATCTTACTTTACTGTATACTGTCCGACTATTCATCGGTGCCCTAAGTGTTTCATTCATTCCATTACACTGTTCCTCTACATCATAGAACAGTGCATTGTGCGGCGCTGGCCTTGCGACCTTTACTGATCACATGGTCTATGATGCTGTACGGACGGGTACGTGAGTGCGCTCACCTGACCTACCAAGTTTACACCTGACCGGCACTAAGCCCTAGATGTTGGCAGAGCGCTCATCTTGTTACTAAGGTACACGCCCAGCAGCACCGCCCCTCGCTTTTTCGGTGGCATATTTAAAAATCCTGTCAATCCATATCTGCCCTCCACGCCGCCACACACACTCACTAAGTGATGCAGGCATGTTACCAGCTTTTTTAAGCACCGAGTAGCGCCTCCGCTCTATGACACCACATGCATCTTCTTGATATGTTTCTCTCATTTCAGACAGTGTATTACAGCGGCCCGTGTATCCCGGTTATCAGTAACCGTACTGGCTGACATCTAACCTCTATCTTATATATGGGGCATGCAAGTACCTTATTCCTCTGCAATCTTTGATTAAGCAGTAGCTACCTTACATCTTATGGGAGGATGTATATTATTTACGTATATAGAATGTGAGGGTGTTTGCAGGCCCATCGGCCCTACCTTCTGACTATTGCCTTCTTGCCAAATGAATATCAACGTCTATCTTTTACCTATGATCAACCAGTGTTCCAAAAAATTGTTGGACACCAGGTTGGGTCATTTGTGAAATAATACCTCTGATGCCTATCTAAATACTGCATTTATGTCCCCTGGTGAGCCCATCTTAAACACTGGGCGAAACGCGTTGGAACCAGGGACCTATAAATTGACTGTGATGACCTTTGCAAACTGAAGGTGTTTTGTGTTATTCAGGATACAATCTGATATTGCAGAAGCCGTACTGAGCATCTATTCATCATTCTGCATTGACCAATGACTTACCTTGACGTATTGAGCACTTTTTTACTCTGATGTACTCAGCATGGATTCAGCATCTATCTATCTTGATGTATTTAGCATTCATTTGTTTGTTTTCTTTTTATCTACTCAGTGTTTATTACTTTTTGTATTTATAGTAGGGTATCTAATAGACCCACCTTAGGGCACCTTATCTAGGTGCCTTGCACATTTGTCTTCAGGGCCACCCGAGGGCTTGTAGGAGGTTCCTGAATACTGGATCGCCCCTATCGGGCAGGGATCGATAGCATAGGGTGAGAATCAGACCATCACCATCCTGCCTAGAAATCCGCCCTATCCCGTATTGTGGAATACGAATGACTGCTGTCTGTACTTACACAGCCTTTCTTTTGATTTAAAATTTCTTTTGTGTTTTGCATATTTTGTGTTGGGCAATTTTAGCGCTTTGATTAAAGGCTACGTTTTAATTAGGGTGGTACTCTGTGAATACTCTAGTATTGTTGGAAAGGTATTCTCACGTACTATATGATGTCTGATTTAAATTATTTACATCAATTGTAGCGCTTTGACCCGCTTCAAACAGCTGATCGATGGCGGTGCCAGGTGTCTGATCCTGAGGATAGGTCATAAAGGAATTCAAGAGGGGCCTGGATGTATTTCTGGAGCGTAATAATATTACAGGCTATAGCTCAGGGGTGCACAACCTGCGGCCCGGGGGCCACATGCGGCCCTTGATACCATTCTGTGCGGCCCCCAACCATCTGGTAACAGACATGTATGCCTATGTCTTGTGGCTGCTCACATGTATTTTTCATGTATTTCTCCCATTAGATGGGAGTCCTGGAACTGGAACTAGACATTAATGGTATATAATGGGTGTTCAATATTCCATAAGTGCAATATTTCAGTTGTTAATACATCTTTAAATTTGTATTTCGGCCCTCGTCATTGGTTCAGTATGGCAATGTGGCCCCCAACCAGGAAACGTTGTGCACCCCTGCTATAGCTACTAGAGAGGGGTCGTTGATCCAGGGAGTTATTCTGATTGCCTGATTGGAGTCGGGAAGGAATTTTTTATTCCCCTAAAGTGGGAAAAATTGGCTTCTACCTCACAGGTTTTTTTTTTGCCTTCCTCTGGATCAACTTGCAGGATAACAGGCCGAACTGGATGGACAGATGTCTTTTTTCGGCCTTATGTACTATGTTACTATGTTACTATGTAATATTGTAACACTCGAAAACCGCTTTAAAAAATAGGTCATGGCAGACTCCCTTTAAAAGGATGACATTTGCCCTTTTCCTGTAAATCCAGAAAGCATGCAATATTAGAGACCACGGCTGATGGATCTCAGGGCCTTGCACTTTTTCTCCATTTTGAAAGTCGTCGTATTAACATCTCTGCATCAGTAATGATGAATTTGGTTAAATGATGTGCTCGGCTCTTTTATCAACGCGATGATTGAAGGGGAGAAGTTAAACGTGTTGACACAAGCTCCGTCGCTCTCTGCTACAAATGTATTTTCAAAGGGTACAAAATCCTTTTTTTATATTTCTTGTCTTCCACTGCATAATTGCCTTTGGCAAGGTCTAAGCAACTTGTTTTTCCTTTGTTGAATTTTGCTGCCATAGAAAATAGGAAGCCTCGCTGAGAAAGGACAAAGACGGGTTTATTTATGTAAATCTGGGGATTTATCTCGATTTATACCAATGTTCACTCTAATTGTACACAGTATGTCCAGGGGTGCACCTAGACTTTATGCTGCCTGCCGCGAAGACTGAAACGGCCACCCCCTCCCACCCAGTGCCAATTTCTTAACCTAACCCCTTTGCCACAATGAAATCGTTCATTGCCCATGGCCCTTCCCCTGCCCCCCTCTTGCCCCTAACTGGTGCTGCCTGAGGCGATCGCCTCACCTGGCCTCATTGGTGGTGCACCCCTGAGTATGTCTAAAGCTGCCCATACACATTCAATAGCTTTCGACCCAACCATCGTACACATTAGGTGCACCTGCAGTTCTCACTGGGCTCTGCCGACAATACCCTACTTGATTGATGTGCAGCGAATCCCTGAGTAGGCTGATGCAGAGGATGGGAGTGGTAGTGGCCCTGATGTGGTGTTTTGTCCCGGTGTCCTCAGGCCATTGCTGCCTGGAGTTCGATGCAGTGAAAAAGATGATGATGAAAGGAACCAGGGCAGAGATGGTTGAACAAAGAACTTCCTTCTTTACTGAGTGCAAAAACTGATAGCAGCACATTCATCAGCAGTTCGCACAAAGGTCAGTTTCTCTCCTCCCAGATGATGGGGTATGGAAACTGGCAATGTAGTACGGCTGACACTTGCTAGCTGACACTTTCTCTCTCTATCAATTCCTTTCCCTACGGCTGTACTCTGGCACCTGTGACCATAGGTGTCCACTGGATGATGCAGGCATCTAGCTATGCCTGTCCTGAACTCTTGTGTTTTCCACCTTCATAGCTTGCCTACCCTAATATGCAGTAGCTTACAAATCTTTCTTGGTGTAGAACCCTACAATCTCCCTGGGGCAATTACATCCTCCTAGGTGAGCTGCCTTCATGGTCCACACAACCTGGAGGAGCGGAAGAGGGAGCACTCTTCATTTAACACATTCATACTGTGAACTGGCTCTCCCTAGCTCTGCCCCACCTTTGGCAGGAAGTCAGAGCAGGCCACTTCTACCAAGAGGGAAGGGATGGAATGGTAAGTGCAATGCCTGTTACTAAACATTGGTGACGTGACCCCATCTGCTGGTGAACAAGGTGCACAGCATTACAAATTGTAGTACCCCCGGGTCTGGGGTACTACAGATGAAAAAAATTAAAACTAGACATCATATAGTACATGACAATCTCTTTCTAACAAAGCTAGAACCAGCCCTGTACCTCACAAGGATCCAAAACTTCCCCCATTCTTTGCTGCATCTGCTCTGCCAGATTTAATTCAAGCTGTCTGCTCAGGGGCATGTCCTTTCTGCAGCAGCTCTCTCCCTATCACCGCTCAGGAGGCGCGCCCTTTCTGCAGCAGCTCTTTCCCTATCACAGCTCAGGAGGCGAGTCCTTTCTGCAGCTGCTCTCTCCCTATCACAGCTCAGGAGGTGTGTCCTTTCTGCAGCAGCTCTTTCCCTATCACAGCTCAGGAGGCGTGTCCTTTCTGAAGCAGCTCTCCCTATCACAGCTCAGGAGGTCGGTCCTTTCTGCAGCAGCTCTCTCCCTATCATAGCTCAGGAGGTGTGTCCTTTCTGCAGCAGCTCTCTCCCTATCACAGCTCTGGAGGTGTGTCCCTTCTGCAGCAGCTCTCTCCCTATCACAGCTCAGGAGGTGTGCCCTTTCTGCAGCAGCTCTCTCCCTATCATAGCTCAGGAGGTGTGTCCTTTCTGCAGCAGCTCTCTCCCTATCACAGCTCTGGAGGTGTGTTCCTTCTGCAGCAGCTCTCTCCCTATCACAGCTCAGGAGGTGTGTCCTTTCTGCAGCAGCTCTTTCCCTATCACAGCTCAGGAGGTGTGCCCTTTCTGCAGCAGCTCTCTCCCTATCATAGCTCAGGAGGTGTGTCCTTTCTGCAGCAGCTCTCTCCCTATCACAGCTCTGGAGGTGTGTCCCTTCTGCAGCAGCTCTCTCCCTATCACAGCTCAGGAGGTGTGTCCTTTCTGCAGCAGCTCTCTCCCTAGCACAGCTCAGGAGGTGTGTCCTTTCTGCAGCAGCTCTCTCCCTATCACAGCTCAGGAGGTGTGTCCCTTCTGCAGCAGCTCTCTCCCTATCACAGCTCAGGAGGTGTGTCCTTTCTGCAGCAGCTCTCTCCCTATCACAGCTCAGGAGGCATGTCCTTTCTGCAGCAGCTCTCTCCCTATCACAGCTCAGGAGGTGTGTCCTTTCTTCTGCAGCTCTCTTCCTATCAGAGCTCAAGTGGTTTGCCTTTTCTGCTACAGCTCTCTTCCTGTAACACAGGTTCTAACAATAGATATGGCTGGTGGCAGTTGGAGGACAGAACTGAGCATGTGCGACCACCTCAGTAGGTGTAAGTGCACATAACTATACAGGTTAAATACCAGGGGGCGCCATTATAATACATTTTTGTTAAAATAACATTTAATGGTGGCACAACCACTTTAAGGCCTCATACACATGTATGTATTATGACTTCATACAACCTCTAAGTTGCAAGGAGCCATACTATGGCTATATTCGGATTAAATTGAAATTGACGACCCATTCGATCAAATAGGAACCCAAACGAGTTTTGGGAAATGTGCTCATCACTAATAGTTAGGGAACGCCATTCCCTTCATTCACACAGAGCTCTTCTCAGAGCAGTAACCTGAAGCTCCTGGGCTCCAGCAGGGAGCTTAGTCCTCCTCAGGTACCAGGGCCCAGGTCTGACTGCCGGAATTTGACTTTTAAATGATAAATTTTAAATGAAATGAAATGTAATCCGGAAAGTGGGTTATCAAATTAAAATCTGCTGGTTGATCATTTCTCATTGTACTCTCCGAATCACGCTTCAGTTATTAGGCAGTGAACTTGGAGCATACTCTGTGGATTTATGATGACTCTATAATAAAATGCCCGTCTGCTGAATTGTATTAATAAAACCTGGAAAACCCCAGATTTTATAGATATTTTCTGACTGCCGCTCATAATTTCCATCATCTTAAAGGCAAGCCACAGCACTATGGGGTGCACTTAAAGGGGTTGTCTGTTTTTTACTATTGATCACCTATTCTCGGGATAGGTCATCAATATCAGATTGCTGGGGAACCGACACCCGGCCCCCCCTGCCGATCAGCTGTATGAGGAGATGACAGTGCTCATATGAGCGCTGCCTTCTCTCCTCTGTTTGCCTGCAGCGAAACGCTGCAATTAAAAGTATGGCGCCCCCCCCCCCCCCCCATTCACTTCTACGGGACGCTCTGTCTGTTCAAGTGAATACTACAGAGCCGTCCCATAGAAGTGAATGGGGACGCCATACTTGTAACTACACTGCAATTGCTGCAGCGAGCAGGTGAACAGAGCAGAGAAGGCAGAGCTCGTATGAACGCTGCCTTCTCTTCAAACAGGGGTGACGTCACTTCTGAAGCCAGCCATTGGCTGGAGTGCTGCATGTGACCATATCCACAGCCAGCCAGATGTATAGAGCGGCGGGACCGGAAGATGGACAGTGAGGGCAGCGTGGCGGACCGGAGCGTCATGAATCCGGCATTAAATAAGCTATATTTATTACTGGAAAACCCCTTCAAGGGGGTTGTCTGACCTCCAAATAAAAATTAAAGGGCATCTTTCAGCAGGATCAAATTAGGGTTTAAGTGCACATAGGGTGGGCCCTAGCTACTATTTGCACCTTCCCCGGACACTCCCCTTACTCTTGACTGACAGGACCAGGCATCCAGGTGGAGGGCGGAGTATCTAAAGAAGCAGAGAGGAGGAGTTTAGGCCCAGCGAGTAGCGCTCAAGCACTCATTGGTATCATTTTAAAAGCTCTTGCAATGGTTAGAGGAAAGAAGGATATGTTTTTAATCAGCAGGGTCAGCCTCACTAGGCATTATAGCTGGTTTAATAGGGTTGATCCTGCTGATAGGTGCCCTTTAAATACTGCTGAGAATGTGTAAAATAAACAAAAAAGCCACTCACCACTTATAAACAGCTCTTTTCCAGCACTGAGGGTCCCATCACCACTGGTTCCAGTCCCCAGCAGATCATAAGTGTGATATCACATCTGTGGTCATCACTGCAGACATTCAGCGGCCTCAGCAGTCAAGACTCCCAGAGTCCCGCAGAGGCTTAGTGATCAGGTGCTGCTTAAGGACACATCACTGCTGAGACCAGTTAATGGCTGCAGCAGTGTATGTGACTACAAGCAATTACGGTCTTCCAGTGAACCAGAAGCGTCAGGGAAGGAACCCGCTGGGCTGGAACAGAGCCGCTTTCAATTCATTTTTTTTTTTTCCTTATTCTGCACACATTACTTGCAGTAATTATTCTTTTGTATGTGGGTCAGACAACCCCTTTAAATGGTAGCATCCTTCTTTTGCCACTAGATGGAGCTCACTGTATATGAATTTAGTATTCAGCTCGATGACTGCTGTATCAATCCCTTCAACAAGCTCCCCCTGGTGGCTGCATTCAAACCGATTTTTTTTTTTTAATTTTGCAATCCTTTTTTTCTTGTTCTTATAATGCCAAAAACATTACATCATAAATCACCTATCATTACAGACTCATATCAGCAAAAAACAAGTGCTCCAAATGGACCAGGGGAAAACAGAATTCTATGGCTGTGTGATGTTTTCCTGTATCAAGAAAAACAGAGCTTTGACCTTTATAATTATTGATAAATTTTCCTGCCCTTACCACGTCAACCCACCATTCCACCTTACCACCTCTGCACCATTCCAACCCACTAGGAATATTATGTGCTAACCCATGCTTATCGACTGTCTGCAAATTTCAGGAGGTATAATCAGAAAGCACTTGGCCATCTCCATACTGGGCACCAACCACCCTTTAGACAGATTGTTTGAGGTGGGTCATGTAATCATGTTGGCCATGTCTACATCACGAAGAGCGGGAGTTTGTCTCAGGAAAACTCTCACAACTTCACACATAGCAACTTCACGCTAAAAGCTTACAGAAGAGTAGAAGGTATATTTTCCTCCATCATGATTTTCTATTGGTGCCACCTATATGTCCTTAGCAAAAATCTCATGTTGGTCTACCAACTAGTTGCAAACATAAAGTGTGTGTGGGAGGTGGGATGGGGGGGGGGGTGTTGGTTGCCTATAATAAAAACTGGGTTCACTTCCATTTGCCATGTCTAGTCAACCACCACCATTACACACCTCAATCCATTTTCCTCTTGGCGACCCAACTCCCCTATGGTGCTCTTACCTTTGGGTGATGTCCTCCTTGTTTGTTACAGTGGCAATGCTTCTAGAGCAGTGTTACCCAACCAGCAACTAGGGAGCCACAAGTGGCTCTTGGACCTCCACATGTGGCTCCCGCTCTGTTAGAAGCTGGAGGTACCATTATTCACTAACGCACCAGGGATGTCACTAGAACATGGCACCATGGTTAAAGCCATACCACTGGCAGTTGTGTAGAAGAGCTGTATCACCAGCTCATATCCTTATTAGACATTCTCCCTTTAGTAATTAGACTGTTGGGGAGCAGAGATGAACGAGTCAGTTCCTATGAATTGATTCATCCTATCCTAGCCCCGACAATCTCACACCTGTGTCACTGCTCCGGGTGGCAGGACAAGTGCAGTGGCTCTACCTCCACTTCTGGAGCAGTGGCTGTGCGTGTGCCACTACACTACCAGGAACAGTCACTGCTCTGGAAGCAGAGAAACTGTGGTTGCACCACTGCTCTGTCTGGCCTTGTCAGGGTATGCTTCTTCATCAGTGAGGACAGCCTCTTGCAGGTGAAGAAGAATTGTTGACAAGATGAATTTATTCATATGAATTAATTTGCACATTTCTGTCGGGGACCCTCGCTGTAAGGAGAAGAGGTCTACTGATGCTCACCATGGTAATAAGGATGGATTCACCCTTAGGCCTCTTTCACACGGGCGTATGCGCCTCGTTGCCGTATTGCGGACCGCATTTGCGGATCCGCAATACACGGGTGCCGTTCAGTGGGCATTCCGCATCACGGATGCGGGCTCACTCACTTCAATGGGTCCGCAAATCCGGAGATGCGGAATGGTGCGGAATAGAACCCCACGGAAGCACTACGGAGTGCTTCCGTGGGGTTTCGTCCCGTACTTCCGTTCCGCAAAAAGATAGAACATGTCCTATCTTTTTGCGGAACGGCCGGATCGCGGACCCATTCAAGTGAATAGGTCCGCGATCCGCTGCAGCTGCCCCACGGACTGTGCTCGTGCATTGCGGCCTGCATTTTGCGGGCCGCAGCACGACCACGGGGCGCACACGCCCGTGTGAAAGAGGCCTTAGCCAGAGACCTTTAGGGTACATGCACACGTTTAGGATTCATGTGCGGAGAATCCGCACTGAAATCCGCAGGTGTTCGCAGGCCACTGTTTGCGGTAAATCCGCATCCATTGGTGCGGATTTTACGCATGCAGATTTTACTAAGTGAATAAAGAAAATCCGGTCAGGAAAATAAAATAAATTGACATGCTGTGGATTTTAAAATCCGCACTGCAGGTCAAAATCCACGCAGAAAAAATCTGCATTGTCTGCATTGAGAGTTTCTAATTCTTATAGAATACAATGTACATGACCTACGGTGTCTTTTACTGAGGAGAGGCTTCTTTCTGGCCACTCTACCACAAAGCCCAGATTGGTGGAGTGCTGCAGTGATGTTGACCTTCTGGAAGTTTCTACTATCTGCACACAGAATAATTGGAGCTCAGCCAGGGTGACCATTGGGTCACCTCTCTTACCAAAGCCTTTCTCCCGTGATTTGATGGGGCGGTCACCTCTAGGAAGAGTCCTGGTTGCTCCATATATGTTACATTTACAAAGGCCGCTGTTCACTTGCAAACTTTCGGTGCAGCAGAATTTTTTTTTGTCCCTTTTCCAGATCTGAGTCTGCACAAAATCCTGTCTCTGAGCTCTACAGGCAGCTCTTTCCTCTTCATGGCTTGGTTTTTTGCTCTCATATGCATTTTCAGCTGTGAGACCTTATATAGACAGGGTTGTTCCTTTCCAAATCATGTCCAATCAACAGAATTTACCCCAGGTGACTCCAATAAAGACGTAGAAACATCTCAAAGATGATCAACAGAAATGGAAGGCCCTCAGAGATAAATGTCAAGTGCCATAGCAAATGGTCTGAATACTTATATCTATGTGAAATGTTATATATTTTTTTCCCTTCTAAAACTCTGTTTTCACTTTCTAATTATGGGGTATTGAGTGCAGATTGATAGGGGGGAATACTTTTTAAAAAATTTGTTAGCTCAAGGACACAAAATAACAAAATGGGAAAAAACTGAAAGGGTCTGGACTCTCCAAATGCCTTGTATATGTATTGGGTTCGGGTTGTTTAGCTCAAAGAACATTTGCCCAGACCTGTGATGGCTAACCCCCGGCACTCCAGCTGTGGTAAAACTACAACTCCCAAGATGTACACTTGCTTGGCTGTTCTCAAAACTCCATAGAAATGAATGGTGCGTGCTGGAAGTCGTAGTTTCACCACAGCTTAAGTGCCAGAGGTTAGCCATCACTGGCCTAGATTTTTGTGTGAATTTAAGCAAGAGTGTTCTCATTCACTGACAGCAAACTAATATTTTAAAAACAATACAGAATTGACGCACATAGGAGGAGATTTATTATGGCTCTATACCAGTTTTCTGGCATAGAAAAGGCAAAAATTTTGTCGCAAGGCCGTGTATGCCAAAAACACTCATTACACCAAAAATCTCCTCCGTTAACAGGCATGTACCTCTTAATAATTGTGGCACATCTCACACCAACGCAGGACAAATGTTGGCCGAAGAATATAAATCTGGTCTTAAGAAATGTGCCCCAATAAAACAAGAATTAATTCAAATCATCCCTCATAGCCTCATGGTTGGTAGCATGGCATGGCCTTTTGGTTGGTAGCATGGCATCAGTGGATTAGAATTTACCTGCATTACTGGTAATTAGTGTAATGTTCCTGAAACTGCTACAAAAATGTTCCAATCTCATAAATGTATTTTTCAACATTTTCTGACTTGCTTCTCTAGATCAAAGGCTCTTTTCCCACCGCCTTTTAGTTTAAGAAGTCATTACACTTGCTGCGTTAGTAACTGGCAAAAAAAAATGTATTTGAGGTATAACCGTGGGCAAAAATGTAAGAGACAGAAGAGTGATGCCTTGTGTCTTGGAAGGAGAAGCAGTCTTTGGTAACGCTTCGCATGTAGCAGATTGATGAACCAAGGTGTGAAGATGCAAAATGATCAAGTTTGTTTGGTTTTGCAAACCAGACACGAAAACGTTGCTTGCAGCAGTTTTGTGTCCAGCCCCGTAACGCAACTGAACTGAACTGATGCATCCTGATCAGTTTTGTCCCCATTGAACAAATTTGGGAACAAAACTGATCCGTTTAATTCAGGTTTTGAGATCCTCTGCCGGATCTTAAAAACGGAATTAAAAACGCAGATGTGAAAGTAGCCTAAGTGAGAGAGGGCAGAAAATAAAATGAAGAACTAGCTGAGATGACCCTCACCTCAAAAAATATTATTAGACTTAATGCTCAGAGCAAAAACTGCATTTGACATATTCATAGTGATACAGAAAATAAAAAAAAATCTCCTTAAGTTCTAAGGGCATCTGTCAGCAGATCTGTATCTATGACATTGGCTGAAGTTTTAATAGAGGCTCTGCTCTCTCTACAACTGCTGCTCCCTCTGCACTTTGATTGGCAGGGAAAACATCATCATATCTGCCTGGCCCTGCCAATCAAAGTGCAGAGGGAGCAGCAGTTGTAGAGACAGCAGAGCCCCTAGGAGGAATGGCAACACACTACACAGTAGTGCCCAAACAACACTGCTACATGCCCTCCATATAATTTCTAGTGGTACCCATTGTGGGGTAGACAGGATTAGCGGACACAGTATAGAGGCAACAACAAGTTCTTTGGATTAAACAGTTCAGTGTTTTATTCACACTTTAGGCAACTGACAAAACAAGCAGTCATAATCAAGCAAAAAGTCACCTTGTGGTGTTGGTGGTAATTCCCACCATGCGGCAATTCTGCCTCAAATAGTCCTTGACGATAGCAGCACCAACCTGTTTTCACGCCAAACAGGTAGCAAGCCTTCATCCAGACACAAGGCTCCCAGATCCCAACACAGAGACATGGATTCTGAGCCCAGCTGCCTATTTAAGGACAGCCAGGTGCTGCCAAAACCTGGCCCGGCACTTAAAATCTGGTCCAGTATTTGACCTTACCTGGCTGTAAATCAGCCCAGCAGCACATGCTGGGAGGAAAATACCTGTTTTCCCAGACCAAACCTCTCACTGTGTCACACCATATACAACTGTGCCAGATGTAGTCGTGCTCCAAGGAATAGCATCATAGTATTGCCTCATTGAATAGTGCTATCCATAGTAGTGTCCCATAGAATAGATATACCGTAGCTATGGTAGAGCCCCATTAAATAGTACTGTCAGTAATAGGGTGCAGCATAATAGTGTCAGCCATTCTACTGGCCTTATACAGTATATTAGAGGCAAATTTACTAGTCTCAAAAATTTAGGGGGTCATTTATTAACCTAAAATATGCCTATATTAGGAGTATTTCAGCCGCAATCTGCGACTTCTCCCCGCTCACACTAGGCCTAAAAAAGTGGGCATGGCGTGGGCGGGGGAGGGAACGGGCCGGTAGGCCTGTCTCATTCATCATTTTCTACATGATGTGTAAAAGTAAGACAGCTCGGAAGCTGTCTTACATTTCAAAGCGGGGCTGGATGTGCCGAAGTTATGGATGAAGAGGCCGGCGCCTCTACATAACTGCGGCGGATCCACCACCAGCGCTAAGGCTTTATTAAAGGGTAACTGTCATATATATTTTTTTATGTAATTGGATTGGTCTGACTAAGTTTACCTTAGTTCCCTAGTTAATACTTTTGTATAGGTATTGAATTACCTAGTCGCATGTTCTTTCCTCTCCCAGGCATTTCAGTGGTGCGGCTAAAACAGCGTCGCTAGGTGTCCTCCGTCTCCTATCTTCTATATTCAGAAGACGGAGGACGTGGTAGTGGGCAGTCCCAAACGCTGCATGCACGCTCCCTTCGGATAGTGCTGATATTCGCAATAAAAATTTGCGATTCGAATATTTGCAATAAAAATTTGCGATTAGAATATTTGCAATCAACTACTCAGGAGGAAGAGGACGTGTTTAAGTCTGGAGACAGCTGGTTGGGGTGAGGCTGCATGTTCCTGAGATGAGCCAAATAAATTCTGGGTAGTTAGGGAGGGAGGTCTTAGCCTCAGGGTAAGGGCATTGGCGGCCATCTTGAGAAGATAGAAAGAAGACTTGTGAGGAGTGGTTGCTATGGACGGAATCTTATTAAACAAGTGGTATGTGAACACAATAATTAGTGATTATGGATTATCACCACAGCAGCAACAACATATATGAAAATTGAGTGAAAATATGACATTTATCCTTTAAGACCTGCGTCTAAAATGACTTAGTCAATGACCTTCTTAGTTTTTAATCTTAGAAACGCATAGAATAATGACACCTATAGTAGTGCCCCAATAAAGGATTGAAACCTATAGTAGGGTCCCAGTAGCGTAGTACCAGCTATAGAAAACTGTAAACTATAGGGCCACTGTATAATATTGCCAATAATAGTAACGCCTCTACAGAATAGTGCCCACCAAAATGGTGATCTACAAAGAGTAGCACCAGCTTTAGTAGTGAACCCGTAACGTACAAATGTGGCCATCCTCATCTTAGCTCAAACGTGCCAAAGGGGTTGTCCCAACTGGATCTATATGTCGTATCCTCAGGATATGCCATAGTTGTCCACTGTGACCCAGTCCTTTCTTGCATGGATGAAAGACGTTCAACACAGTATTGTGACATGCTAGTAAAACCCTTGACATGCACATAGACACATAAAGGATAGCCATCTCGTGACATGGTATCTCAAAATCATGTTTTTTTTTTTAAATAGCTGGCCGTGTCACCTCATTTATCTCAGGATATGTTGAGGCAAGAGAAAAGCTATGGAAGGACATATCTATACCTACCTGCTCCATCCATATTTAGACAGATTATAAGGGGTTCCTCACTGGAAGAGACTACCCGAGACTTGGATGTTTAGCAGTAGAGCACAGCTCATATCAGTATATAATTATGTTTTATGAATACATGAAAAAAGGTGAACAATTCATTGAAACATTGATGAGGCATTACTGTCCTCTATGTGTTGCTCCCAGGAACAGATTCCTACATAATGTACTAGTGTGTACGTGTCATGAAAACAAATGGGAACAAGAAAATGACTATTCTTAGGAAAAATTGTCTTTTCATATATCTTATCATTCCGCATGTACGATATCATTATATGAAGGCTGCTCCCTGCAATCTATACTACAGCTGTACAATCTGAAGGAAATGATCCACACTCCATATGTCATACTGTGAGCGAAAAAAAACATAAAAGACATCGCAAGACAGGGGTTTATGACATGACTAGGGGTGATGACGATTTGCCCTCGGAGCTGATATTGCACATTCCTTCTACCTCTTGGTTCTAGTGATCAGATAGGATCCTACTGACCAACACCTCTGAGCTCACTATGACTAAATGTCAAGGGAAGCAGGAAATTTGAATCTCTGTATTACAAAAAAAAATGATGAGCCATTTAGAGATATATTTTAAAAATGAGGTGCTAACAGGTAGGCTTTCATTGTAAGGTATATTCACACAGTTTTTTTGATATTCTGTCATGAGATGTCTATCATATACAGTACAGACCAAAAGTTTGGACACACCTTCTCATTCAAAGAGTTTTCTTTATTTTCATTGATGGGGTGCTGCGCCAGATGACCTGGCCTCCACAGTCACCGGACCTGAACCCAATCGAGATGGTTTGGGGTGAGCTGGACCGCAGAGTGAAGGCAAAAGGGCCAACAAGTGCTAAGCATCTCTGGGAACTCCTTCAAGACTGTTGGAAGACCATTTCAGGCGACTACCTCTTGAAGCTCATCAAGAGAATGCCAAGAGTGTGCAAAGCAGTAATCAAAGCAAAAGGTGGCTACTTTGAAGAACCTAGAATATGACATATTTTCAGTTGTTTCACACTTTTTTGCTATGTATATAATTCCACATGTTAATCAAACAAGGAATGTCGCACTAAAATGAGGTGGAAAAACCGCACAGAGGTGCACCCACTTAACAGACAACACCCAGTCTGAAAGTGATAAACAGCATAAATAAATAATGAAAGTGGGGCACACTCTCAAAGTATAGGGATCTTTATTAACACAAATGGTAAAAATGCAGAAATGACAATAAATCTTAAAAAATAAAAATACAGAAAAATGTTAAAATACACTAGGTATAGACAATAAAGTTAATTAAATTTAGATTATAAATGATCATAAAAACAAAATGGGTAAAAATATATTAAACAATACAAATACTATAGTCAATATGCGCATGGATCCCGATAAAAACTTTCAATGCGAATAGTCAGTCACAAAGTATAAGCTCACTGGTTGTTAGGTATAGAGTCCCATATACGGTTAGTATAGTGTTATATATAATTTTTTAGAAAGGTCCTTACTTGCCAGTTGTAGCAATGCTTGAAAGCGTATGCAGCCTGTGAGTTTGCGTTAGATAATATTCAGGCTGTTCATACGCACAGCGGCGTCCCGCTGTATTCAATATAGCAAAAGCGATCGCTTGTCGATGGTTTGTAGAGGCTTACCCGAGGGTCTTTTGATGTTGGATATTGGGCTCTCGACACGGCGTACCTGTCTCGGTTCCGGTCTCAAGAGCTGGTGTCCAGGTTTGAGTCTTTGGCCGCCAGTGAGATTTGTTTGTTGCACGCGGTGTCGATGTCTTTCATCACCAGCGTGGCAGCGATAATTCACTTCGGCGGCTTTCTGGTTAAATGGCAGTTGTCCAGACTTCCTCGGTTTTGCAGGGTCTCTCTACTCCATAGGGGGATTGATACCAGACGCGTTCCCCCTATGGAGTAGAGAGACCCTGCAAAACCGAGGAAGTCTGGACAACTGCCATTTAACCAGAAAGCCGCCGAAGTGAATTATCGCTGCCACGCTGGTGATGAAAGACATCGACACCGCGTGCAACAAACAAATCTCACTGGCGGCCAAAGACTCAAACCTGGACACCAGCTCTTGAGACCGGAACCGAGACAGGTACGCCGTGTCGAGAGCCCAATATCCAACATCAAAAGACCCTCGGGTAAGCCTCTACAAACCATCGACAAGCGATCGCTTTTGCTATATTGAATACAGCGGGACGCCGCTGTGCGTATGAACAGCCTGAATATTATCTAACGCAAACTCACAGGCTGCATACGCTTTCAAGCATTGCTACAACTGGCAAGTAAGGACCTTTCTAAAAAATTATATATAACACTATACTAACCGTATATGGGACTCTATACCTAACAACCAGTGAGCTTATACTTTGTGACTGACTATTCGCATTGAAAGTTTTTATCGGGATCCATGCGCATATTGACTATAGTATTTTTATTGTTTAATATATTTTTACCCATTTTGTTTTTATGATCATTTATAATCTAAATTTAATTAACTTTATTGTCTATACCTAGTGTATTTTAACATTTTTCTGTATTTTTATTTTTTAAGATTTATTGTCATTTCTGCATTTTTACCATTTGTGTTAATAAAGATCCCTATACTTTGAGAGTGTGCCCCACTTTCATTATTTATTTATAATTCCACATGTGTTAATTCATAGTTTTGATGCCTTCAGTGTGAATCTACAATTTTCATAGTCATGAAAATAAAGAAAACTCTTTGAATGAGAAGGTGTGTCCAAACTTTTGGTCTGTACTGTATATCCATCCAGTGGTTGTGATGTGAATTGCAGTCTATCAAGCGTTTTTTCTTGCATGTTGCAGTATTGTTTTGAATTGAATTAATAAGAAATTTAAGTACTTAAAGGTGTTTTTCAGGCTCCTAACATTGATGACCTACCATTGATGTTCCCTGCAGCCTCTGGAGCTGGAACTAGCACTTTGAATGGAACAGGAAGAACAGCTCGGTTTAAAGTGTAGTGGCCGTGTCTGGTTACTGCAACTCAGCTCCTATTCAAGTGAATGTAACCCAGCACACCAACTACATCTTACATGGAGCTGTGCTTCTTGTTCCATTCAAAGTGTTAGTTCCAGCTCCAGAGGCTGCAGGGAAGAGCTGATCGGTGCGGGTGTGGGAGGTCTGACCATCGCTGATCCCATATTAAAGAAGTTATGCGGTAATTTACATCAATCACCTATCCTCTGGATAGGTAATCAAAATCAGATCAGTAGGGGTCTGACACCTGGGACCCCCGCCGATCAGCTGTTAGAAAAGGCTGGCGCTGCAGCTTATTCCTAGGCGATGTGATGTCACTGTACACCAGTTACATTGCAACTATATGAAGTGAATGGGCGAAGATGCAAAACCAAGCACAGCTGCTACACTATGCATGGGGCTGTGTTTGGAAAGCTGCCAGGAGACGGCTGCACTTACCAGAGCTCCAGTGAGCGTGGAAGCTCCCTGAAACAGATGATTTGGAGGAGGTGCTGGGACTCGTCCCAATCCACCCCCCCCCCCCCACCGATGTGATAGTGATGACCTATCCTGAGGATAGAATATCATCAGGAACCTAGAAAAAACCCTTAACCAAGGGTGAACACAACCATACCAGACACTGTGTTGGATTTTCCAAATTATGAAAAAAAACAAGCCAAAGTGCACTGTACTTGGATACTGAGATTTTTTGTTGACCAGAACCCCCACCAGTGCATCGGATGATGTTCTGTTTTGCCCAGGTTCTAATACTGTAATGGACACCAAAGGTCCTGCAGAAGACAACCCCATCCGAGGCCAATCGTTGCTGCTGAGGACAGTTCTTATGGAGCTGATTGACAAATAATTTCTTTGAATGTATTAAATGGATGTAGCTTGGACAGGAATTACCATTTTCTGTATAAATTAATGGTGGACCCAAGGGACCTCAGTCTGATACAGAACAGCAACAATCAGGGACTTTAGATGTGCTCCCACCCAAGCCCTGCAGCCTGGGGGTTCCTGAAAGGTTCATCTGACATGAGAAGACTGGGGCACAATGCTATACCAATACTATAAAATGCCTAAACACTAGAATATTATCATTTCTTTCCGAATAGAGAGGAGATTTTTATTCAGAGACAATCTGACACCCTAAACGGTTGCCCTGCAGGATATACATGGCATAAATAAATGACAACCATAAATCGACATAATTCCCAGCATCCAGTAGACGGCACACCTGCTGTTTGCTCTGTTCCTCCAGAGAAGAAAGCGACAGCCATTACATTTTTAGTGATTCCAATTCACTGTCAAAGGGGACCCTTGATAGATAAGCACCATTCAGTAACGTGGTGGTAGCTAGCGGATGTCAGGATATTTTTAGACAGCAGGAAGATAAAGTAACGGCAAGATTCCTTGAAAGTCTTCAATATTTTTAGATGGATCTTATAAGGAACTATTTATCAAAACAGACATGACTAAAAAGGCAGAAGACGGCCAATATTTCCTCAGCCCCCCTTGTTTAACCTAAAGCTACTGGCACATTGCAATGTGTTCACTATATTCTAGGACAGGGATGCTCAACCTGCGGCCCTCCAGCTGTTGTAAAGCTACAACTCCCATCATGTTCAGCTGTAGGCTGATAGCTGTAGGCATTCCGAGCATGCGGGGAGTTGTAGTTTTGCAACAGCTGGAGGGCTGCAGGTTAAGCATCCCTGTTCTAGGAGAAATAGACAGACAAATGGATAGATAGATAGATAGATAATATTTTACAGATAGATAGTATTTGATAGCTACATAGATAGACAGATATTAGATTGATAGATAGATATGAGATAGATAATATATGACATAGATAGATAGATAGATAGATAGATAGATAGATAGATACATACATAATGCATGACAGATAGATAGACATAGATAGATAGATAGATAGATAGATAGATAGATAGATGATAGATAGCTGCAGGAAACATTTGGTTGAAGTTATTGCTGCCAAAGGAGGTTCAACCAGTTATTAAATCCAAGGGTTCACATACTTTTTCCACCTACACTGTGAATGTTTACATGGTGTGTTCAATAAAAACATGGTAACATTTAATTCTTTGTGTGTAATTAGTTTAAGCAGACTGTGATTGTCTATTGTTGTGACTTAGATGAAGATCAGATCAAATTTTATGACCAATTTGTGCAGAAATCCATATCATTCCAAAGGGTTCACATACTTTTTCTTGCAACTGTATTATCTTTTTATCTATCTATCTAATATCTATCTGTCTATCTATGTATTTATCAAATACTATCTATCATATATTGTATATCAGATGTGCACAACGGTCAGGAGTAATTCTTGACCATTCCTCTTTACAGAACTGTTTCAGTTCAGCAATATTCTTGGGATGTCTGGTGTGAATCGCTTTCTTGAGGTCATTCCACAGCATCTCAATTGGGTTGAGGTCAGGACTCTGACTGGGCCACTCCAGAAGGCGTATTTTCTTCTGTTTAAGCCATTCTGTTGTTGATTTACTTCTATGCTTTGGGTCGTTGTCCTGTTGCAACACCCATCTTCTGTTGAGCTTCAGCTGGTGGACAGATGGCCTTAAGTTCTCCTGCAAAATGTCTTGATAAACTTGGGAATTCCTTTTTTCCTTCGTCGATGATAGCAATCCATCCAGTCCCTGACGCAGCAAAGCAGCCCCAAACCATGATGCCCCCACCACCATACTTCACAGTTGGGATGAGGTTTTGATGTTGGTGTGCTGTGCCTCTTTTTCTCCACACATAGTGTTCTGTGTTTCTTCCAAACAACTCAACTTTGGTTTCATCTGTCCACAGAATATTTTGCCAGTACTGCTGTGGAACATCCAGGTGCTCTTGTGCAAACTGTAAACGTGCAGCAATGTTTTTTTTGGACAGCAGTGGCTTCCTCTGTGGTATCCTCCCATGAAATCCATTCTTGTTTAGTGTTTTACGTATCGTAGATTCACTAACAGGAATGTTAGCATATGCCAGAGACTTTTGTAAGTCTTTAGCTGACACTCTAGGATTCTTCTTCACCTCATTGAGCAGTCTGTGCTGTGCTCTTGCAGTCATCTTTACAGGACGGCCACTCCTAGGGAGAGTAGCAGCAGTGCTGAACTTTCTGCATTTATAGACAATTTGTCTTACCGTGGACTGATGAACAGCAAGGCTTTTGTAGATACCTTTATAACCCTTTCCAGCTTTATGCAAGTCAACAATTCTTAATCGTAGGTCTTCTGAGAGCTCTTTTGTGCGAGGCATCATTCACATCAGTGTCACACATCTGGGGTGAGCTTGCGGCTTAGGAAGACAATGGGATGCTCCTCCCCGTTGACTTCCTGAGACAGTGCAGCACCGAGGCCTACTTCAAAGGCATCCGTTTGTACCACGAACTCCCTCTTGAAGTCGGGCGTCACCAAAACCGGTGACCCACACAGGGGCGACTTCAAAGCAGCAAAAGCCTCTTCCGCCAGATCATCCCAGCGAACCATCACTGATTTTCGTCCCTTCTTGTGAAAAGCAAACCCAGAACTGGTGTGTGTTTTTTATAGGGCAGGACAGCTGTAACCAACACCTCAAATCTCATCTCATTGATTAGACTCCAGTTGGCTGACACCTCACTCAAATTAGCTCTTGGAGATGTCATTAGTCTAGGGGTTCACATACTTTTTCCACCTGCACTGTAAATGTTTACATGGTGTGTTCAATAAAAACATGGTAACATTTAATTCTTTGTGTGTTATTAGTTTAAGCAGACTGTGATTGTCTATTGTTGTGACTTAGATGACGATCAGATCACATTTTATGACCAATTTGTGCAGAAATCCATATCATTCCAAAGAGTTCACATACTTTTTCTTGCAACTATATATGACAGATATACAGACGTGGACAAAATTGTTGGTACCCTTTGGTCAATGAAAGAAAAAGTCACAATGGTCACAGAAATAACTTTAATCTGACAAAAGTAATAATAAATTAAAATTCTATAAATGTTAACCAATGAAAGTCAGACATTGTTTTTCAACCATGCTTCAACAGAATTATGTAAAAAAATAAACTCATGAAACAGGCATGGACAAAAATGATGGTACCCCTAGAAAACACAGAACATAATGTGACCAAAGGGACATGTTAATTCAAGGTGTGTCCACTAATTAGCATCACAGGTGTCTACAACCTTGTAATCAGCCATTGGGCCTATATATATGGCTCCAGGTAATCACTGTGTTGTTTGGTGATATGGTGTGTACCACACTCGACATGGACCAGAGGAAGCAAAGGAAAGAGCTGTCTCAAGAGATCAGAAAGAAAATTATAGACAAGCATGTTAAAGGTAAAGGCTATAAGACCATCTCCAAGCAACTAGATGTTCCTGTGAGTACAGTTGCACATATTATTCATAAGTTTAAGATCCATGGGACTGTAGCCAACCTCCCTGGACGTGGCCGCAGGAGGAAAATTGATGACAAATCTAAGAGACGGATAATCCGAATGGTAACAAAAGAGCCTAGAAAGACTTCTAAAGAGATTCAAGGTGAACTTCATGCTCAAGGAACATCAGTGTCAGATCGCACCATCCGTCGTTGTTTGAGCCAAAGTGGACTACATGGGAGACGACCAAGGAGGACACCATTGTTGAAAACGAATCATAAAAAAGCAAGACTGGAATATGCCAAACTACATGTTGACAAGCCACAAAGCTTCTGGGAGAATGTCCTGTGGACAGATGAGACAAAAATCGAAGTTTTTGCCAAGGCACATCAGCTGTATGTTCACAGACGAAAAAATGAAGCATATCAAGAAAAGAACACTGTCCCTACTGTGAAACATGGAGGAGGCTCTGTTATGTTCTGGGGCTGCTTTGCTGCGTCTGGCACAGGGTGTCTTGAATCTGTGCAGGGTACAATGAAATCTCAAGACTATCAAGGAATTCTAGAGAGAAATGTACTAGCCAGTGTCAGAAAGCTTGGTCTCAGTCGCAGGTCATGGGTCTTGCAACAGGACAATGACCCAAAACACACCGCTAAAAACACCCAAGAATGGCTAAGAGGAAAAAATTGGACTATTCTAAAGTGGCCTTCTATGAGCCCTGACCTCAATCCTATTGAGCATCTTTGGAAGGAGCTGAAACATGCAGTCTGGAAAAGGCACCCTTCAAACCGGACACAACTGGAGCAGTTTGCTCATGAGGAGTGGGCCAAAATACCTGCTGAGAGGTGCAGATGTCTCATTGACAGTTACAGGAAGCGTTTGATTGCAGTGATTGCCTCAAAAGGTTGCGCAACAAAATATTAAGTTAGGGGTACCATCATTTTTGTCCATGCCTGTTTCATGAGTTTATTTTTTTACATAATTCTGTTGAAGCATGGTTGAAAAACAATGTCTGACTTTCATTGGTTAACATTTATAGAATTTTAATTTATTATTACTTTTGTCAGATTAAAGTTATTTCTGTGACCATTGTGACTTTTTCTTTCATTGACCAAAGGGTACCAACAATTTTGTCCACGTCTGTATATATATATTTTTTTTTTTTGGGGGGGGGGGGGTTTCGCTCTGGTAGATAGGGTAAGCGGGCGCAGTACAGAGGCAAAATACAAGTTCTTAACGCAAAACCTCAGTGTTTATTCACGCAATTGCACAAAACAGAACGTAACTTTGCAGTCTTGGTGTTAATTCACACACAATGGAAAGTTCATATAACTCAAGTCACCTTGCTGGCAGTTCTACCTCCAGAAGTCCACAGCAGGCTTTAGGGGGCCTGTTTCCCCAGCATGCGGCTCTCAGCCCTCCAGCACGGCACAAAGCCCCAGATCCAAAAAACAGAGACATCTCTGCTGAGCCCAGCTGCCTATTTAAGGACAGCCAGGTGCTGCCAAAACCCGGACCGACACTTAAACTCTGGTCCGGTATTTGACTTCACCTGGCTGAAAACCAGCCCAGCCACACATGCTGGGAGGAAAATATCTGACTTTCCAGACACAACCCCTCACTGTGTCACATATTCCCCCCCTTTGTTCAACCCTGAGGGAGTGGACACACACCAGACAATGCACCCGGGAGAGGGCATCTGCGTTTCCCTGGAACCGGCCTGCCCTGTGTTCTACCAAGAACTTAAAGTTCTGCAGAGACAAAAAACATCTGATGACCCAGATTCCTGTCTTTGGTCTGGCTCATCCACTTGAGAAGGGAGTGGTCAGTCACCAAATAGTAGCGGAGAGACTCGAGTGCCCACTTGATAGACAGGCACTCTCTCTCCATTATACTGTACCTGGTTTCGGCTGAGGTGAGCTTGCGGCTTAGGAAGACAATGGGATGCTCCTCCCCGTTGACTTCCTGAGACAGTGCAGCACCGAGGCCTACTTCGAAGGCATTCGTTTGTACCACGAACTCCCTCTTGAAGTCGGGCGTCACCAAAACCGGTGACCCACACAGGGGCGACTTCAAAGCAGCAAAAGCCTCTTCCACCAGATCATCCCAGCGAACCATCACTGATTTTCTTCCCTTCAAGATCCATGTCAAGGGAGCGGCTAGAGTAGCAAAGTGGGGAACAAACCACATGTAATAGCCCACCATTCCCAGGAATTACTTGATTTGCCTAGTGGTGACAGGTCGGGGCCAATTCCGTTTCGCCTCTATTTTGTTCACTTGGGGTTTGATGACTCCGTGCCCAATGATATACCCCAATTACTTAGTCTCTTGTAACCCTATTGCACATTTTTTGGGGTTAGCGGTTAGGCCGGCTTTCTGAAGGGAGTCCACTACAGCCTGCACTTTGGGTAGGTGACTTTCCCAGTCGGTACTGTGGATGACAATATCGTCCAGGTAAGCCGAAGCGTACCAACGATGTGGACGAAGCACAATGTTCATCGATCGCTGAAAAGTGGCGGAGGCGCCATGCAGACCAAAGGGTAAGACCTTATATTAATACAGCCCCTCAGGCATGATAAAGGCAGTTTTCTCTTTGGCAGCTTCCATTAAGGGCACCTGCCAGTACCCTTTCGTGAGGCCCAAAACAGAAAAATACCGTACTTGTCCTAACCTCTCGATGAGCTCATTCACCCGGGACATGGGATACGCATCGAATTTGGAAACTTCGTTAAGTTTTCGAAAGTCGTTACAAAACCATAACGTCCCATCCGGCTTGGGTATCAATACTAAGGGACTGGCCCACTAACTTGAATCCTCAATGATGTCTAACTGCAAAATTAGCTGCACCTCCTCCGATATGGCTTGTCGCCGAGCCTTGGGTACCCGGTATGGTTTTAATCAGACTTTTGCCTGAGGCTTAGTGACAATGTCATGCTGGATTATGGAAGTGCATCCAGGGAGGTCCGAGAATACATGTTCTGACTAATGAACTCCCTGGCCTCCTGAGTCTGTTTAGAGGAGAGGCTGTCAGCAATTTTTACTGTGGCAGCCACCTCTCTTGCATCAGACAGAGAGGCCGGTACCTCTTCTCCTAGAAAACCCGGCTGCGGGCTGTCTTCTGTACAGGTTTCCCTATCTTTCCACGGTTTGAGTAAATTCACATGGTAAACCTAATCCGGCTTTCGCCGCCCAGGCTGGTGTACCTTGTAGTTTACATTTCCAATTTTCTCGAGTACCTCTTAGAGCCCCTGCCACCTAGCCAGGAACTTACTGTCCACGGTCGGCACCAGAACCAAAACTCGATCACCTGGGTTAAAGATCCGAACCCGAGCCTGCTGATTATAGACCGACTCCATATGCTCCCTAACAAGAGGCAACACTGTCTCTATCCGATCTTGCATCTGGGTAACGTACTCAATTACACTTTTATGTGGAGTGGGTTGTTGTTCCCACGCCTGTTCGGCAACGTCCAAAAGACCGCTAGGGTGTCTGCATTATAGCAGTTCGAAGGGTGAGAGCCCAGTAGAGGCCTGGGGTACCCCCCGCACTGCGAACATGAGATAGGGCAGAAGGAGGCCCCAGTCCTTCCCATCCTTAGACACTACCTTTTTCAACATATTTTTTAGTGTTTGGTTAAACCGTTTTACCACACCGTCCATTTGCGGATGGTAAACGGACGTCCATAGTTGTTTTATATGCAGCAACTTACAGAGTTCCCTCATCACCTTAGACATAAAAGGGGTTCCTTGGTCGGTCAGAATCTCTTTAGGTAGTCCCACTCAGGAAAACATCTCCATTAACTCCTTAGCTATGAGTTTGGCCGAGGTATGTCGCAGTGGCACCACCTCTGGGTACCGAGTGGCGTAGTCTAGAATGACTAAGATGTGTTGATGCCCTCTGGCGGACTTTGGTACTGGGCCTACGAGGTCCATAGCTATTCGGTCAAACGGTACTTCAATAATCGGTAGAGGTACTAGGGGACTACGGAAATGTGGTTGGGGGCTAGTTATCTGGCAGATCAGGCAAGACTTACAAAACTCTTCCACTTCTTTGAATATGCTGAGCCAGTAAACCGCTGTAGAATGCAAACCTGAGTTTTCTGCAGGCCCAGGTGACCCACGAGAACATGTTGGTGGGCTAGATCTAACACAAGCTTGCGATCAGCCTTGGGGACCACTAACTGTTCAATAGGCTCACCCCGTAGTTGGTTTACCCGATACAACATATCCTTAAAAAACACAAAACGGGGAAACACTGACTCTGCCCCTGGTTGTTATGGTTCACCATCTACTATTAACACATTTAGGGTTGGACCCCGACGTTGGGCGATACCAAAATTATCCCCAAAGAGACATTGAGGTCTGCCAAATTTAGGACCTGGCGGCAAGTCCTCCACATCTCCCACCATCACACTTAGCAGGGTTGTCTTCCCCTCTTCCACCGAAGTGGTGGTCACCCCTACTGCTGGCCCTTCGGTCTCAGGTTCCCATGGTTCTGGTCTCCCCCCTGAGCCAGGCCACTCTGCTAGGGTTACTCCTGTTTCATGGGTATTAGTCACTCTCATAGCAGGCCACAGTGCTGGGAAGCTTGGGAAGTCTCTCCCTATTATAAGTTCATAGTGTAAATTTGGGAAAACTGCCACTTTGCGAGTCCATCTGCCAGCCCCTGTGGTTAGAGATACAAGGGCGGTGGTCTCCATGGATGCACATGACCCCGATTTTTGGCCAGTATACTGCGCTGACTGTACCAGGGGAGCCCCTACTAGGGACACTAGACTCCCTGAGTCCAGCAGAGTCCACCTGGCACGGGTGGTTTAGAGTTTTTGAGGTACCTGCTGCACACAGCTTCCTGACATATAGCGATTGATGGTAGCCATAGTTAGTATCCATGGGTTCCACCTGATGGGGACAGTCAGCTCTTACATGGCCCGGCTCCTGACACCACCAGCAGACTATCGGAGCCAGGTCCGTAGAGGGTACACCCCGGGTTGGTTTGGTTGGTACAAGTCGCCGGGTCTGGGATGGAGATTTACGGTGTTTGACTGCCCCCTCCCGAAAATAACCCCCTGTAACAGTCTTAAAAGCCTCGTAGCGCTGCACCAGGTCCACCATTTCTAGGGCGTTGCCAGTAGACACATGGCCGATCCAGTGCTGGAGAGGGGGTGGCAGAGCCCTGCAGAACATATCATCCAATTGTCTATCCAGCATAGCCGTGGGACTCAGCACATCAGGCTGTAGCCACTTTTGCAAGAGGTGGAGTAAGTCATAATACTTGGTCCTTGCAGGCTCAGCCAGCTTAATCCCTCACTGATGTACCCGCTGGGCCCGGACCAACACATTCACCCCCAGACTTGCCAAAATGTAATCCTTTACTTTTTGGTAGTCGCTTGATCATCTGGCAAGTCGAAATAAAACCGCTGGGAATCGCATGCCAGGAATGGAGCGACGACCTCAGCCCACTGGTTACGGGGTAGCTTTTCCCTGATGGCCACTTTCTCGTACATCGCCATGTAGGTTTCGATGTTGTCTGCGGGGGTCATCTTAGGAATCGCAGCACAGACTGCTTTCCGGGAATCGTGGACGCTCGGGGTTGCTACTGCTGTCACATGTTGTATCAGCAACTGGTTAGTCTCCTGCTGCTGCTTATTAGTCTCGCGTTGCCGCAGGTTTGTCTCTTGCTGCTGCAGATTAGCCTCCATGAGGGCCTTCACAACAGCCTCTATTTTGTCGTGTGGCACTGGTTGTAATACAGCTGGTTTAATGTACGACATACAACATGCCTTAACAATATAGAAACCAAAAATATCGGCGTTCACGCCAACCTCAATGCTCTTGCCCACATCCTCCACCAATTGTGGGGTTTCGCTCTGGTAGATAGGTTAAGCAGATCCCAAAAACAGAGACATCTCTGCCGAGCCCAGCTGCCTATTTAAGGACAGCCAGGTGCTGCCAAAACCCAGAGCGGCACTTAAACTCCGGTATTTGACCTCACCTGGCTGGAAACCAGCCCAGCCGCACATGCTGGGAGGAAAATACCTGCCTTGCCAGACACAACCCCTCACTGTGTCACATTATATAATAGATATGAGAAAGATAGATAGATTGCTAGACAGACAGATAGATAGATGAATAGATATGACAGATATATATATATATATATATATATATATATATACACACGGTGGATATAAAAAGTCTACACACCCCTGTTAAAATGTCAGGTTTCTGTGATGTAAAAAAAATAATTTCAGAACTTTTTTTCACCTTTAATGTGACCTATAAACTGTACATCTCAATTGAAAAACAAACTGAAATCTTTGAGGTAGAGGGAAGAAAAAATATAAAAATAAAATAATATGGTTGCATAAGTGTGCACACCCTTAAACTAATACTTTGTTGAAGCACCTTTTGATTTTATTACAGCACTCAGTCTTTTTGGGTATGAGTGTATCAGCATGGCACATTTTGACTTGGCAAGATTTGCCCACTCTTCTTTGCAAAAACACTCCAAATCTGTCAGATTGCGAGGGCATCTCCTGGGCACAGCCCTCTTCAGATCACCCCACAGATTTTCAATCTAATTCAGGTCTGGGCTCTGGCTGGGCCATTCCAAAACTTTAATCTTCTTTTTGTGAAGCCATTCCCTTTGTTGACTTGGATGTATGCTTTGGGTCGTTGTCATGCTGAAAGATGAAGTTCTTCTTTATGTTCAGCTTTCTAGCAGAAACCTGAAGGTTTTGTGCCAATATTGACTGGTATATGGAACGGTTCATAATTCCCTCTAGCTTAACTAAGGCCCCAGTTCCAGCTGAAGAAAAACAGCCCCAAAGCATGATGAGATGATGCCACCACCATGCTTCACTGTGGGTATGGTGTTCTTCTGCTGATGTGCAGTGTTGTTTTTGCGTCAACCATATCTTTTGGAATTATGGGCAAAAAGTACAACCTTGGTTTCATCAGACCATAACAACTTTTCCTGCTTTTGGGAGACTTCAGATGTGTTTTTGCAAAATGTAGCCTGGCTTGGATGTTTTTCTTCGTAAGAAAAGGCTTTCGTCTTGCCACTCTACCCCATAGCCCAGACATATGAAGAATACGGGAGATTGTTGTCACATGTACCACACAGCCAGTACTTGCCAGATATTCCTGCAGCCTCTCTAATGTTGCTGTTGGCCTCTTCTTGGTAGTCTCCCATACCAGTTTCGTTCTCGTCTTTTTATCAATTT
Source organism: Bufo gargarizans (assembly GCF_014858855.1). NCBI lineage: Eukaryota > Metazoa > Chordata > Amphibia > Anura > Bufonidae > Bufo > Bufo gargarizans. Next base: position 46,708,985 of record NC_058082.1, on the reverse strand, counting down.
TGGAGGGACGTCCAGTTCTTGGTAATGTCACTGTTGCGCCATATTTTCTCCACTTGATGATGACTGTATGGGTTAATGCCATACTGTGATATGGTTCACTGCTAAGAGTTAATATTCTAATTCCCTAGTATGGTTCATTGCTGAAAGGTAAATGTATATGCACTACCAATTAACAACCATATCTAGTGTGACTTTGCTAAGCAGTCTGTATTCCAAAAGGCTAGATATGGGTAGGAATCAGTTAACTGGCAGCCTTGCAGGGTAGTGGGCTGTTCTAATTTCCCCTGGTTAGGAGTACCTGGTAAGCACGCCAAGAGAGAGGACGTATATGCATGCGCTGTTGTGTAAGCCAGACAAGCTAAAGCTGGAGAAAATAATTCTCCAGGGAGATACCATCCTTGTGGGTGAAAAGCTGGCAAAAAAGCAACTGTGCTAAGGACCAACCTCTGAGGGAGAAAAGAACTGACTTTTTACAGAGTGTTGAGGACCATTGGACAGTGCTTGGACAAGCAAAAATTTTTTATGTAAAACACGTTTATGACAGTAGACTTCACTTCATGTGTTTTGGGTTATATTGGCAGGGTTATATCGCCTACCACTCTACTGGGAAGGACCGGCCATTCATTCTAAGACTCCACCCCGCAGTTGGGCATTGCAGAGATATATTAGGAGAAACTGTATGCATTTGGTCATTTGGAAAGATGGCTTGCATCAACATCTGTTCTCTTGCCATGTACCCTGCTGCTCATCTAACACCAAGGGACCCCCTCATTGCCACTTTCACCAATCTCATCCTCTTCAGCTCCGCAAACCCTCCCCCTGCTGGCTAGCAATCTGCAAGTGGCCAAAGAAGTGCAATTTCTCTATATATATACAGTACAGACCAAAAGTTTGGACACACCTTCTCATTCAAAGAGTTTTCTTTATTTTCATGACTATGAAGGCATCAAAACTATGAATTAACACATGTGGAATTATATACATAACAAAAAAGTGTGAAACAACTGAAAATATGTCATATTCTAGGTTCTTCAAAGTAGCCACCTTTTGCTTTGATTACTGCTTTGCACACTCTTGGCATTCTCTTGATGAGCTTCAAGAGGTAGTCACCTGAAATGGTCTTCCAACAGTCTTGAAGGAGTTCCCAGAGATGCTTAGCACTTGTTGGCCCTTTTGCCTTCACTCTGCGGTCCAGCTCACCCCAAACCATCTTGATTGGGTTCAGGTCCAGTGACTGTGGAGGCCAGGTCATTTGGCGCAGCACCCCATCACTCTCCTTTATGGTCAAATAGCCCTTACTTTTAAAGTTTTCCCAATTTTTCAGACTGACTAATCTTCATTTCTTAAAGTAATTGATGGCCACTCGTTTTTCTTTACTTAGCTGCTTTTTTCTTGCCATAATACAAATTCTAACAGTCTATTCAGTAGGACTATCAGCTGTGTATCCACCTGACTTCTCCTCAACACAACTGATGGTCCCAACCCCATTTATAAGGCAAGAAATCCCACTTATTAAACCTGACAGGGCACACCTGTGAAGTGAAAACCATTTCAGGTGACTACCTCTTGAAGCTCATCAAGAGAATGCCAAGAGTGTGCAAAGCAGTAATCAAAGCAAAAGGTGGCTACTTTGAAGAACCTAGAATATGACATATTTTCAGTTGTTTCACACTTTTTTGTTATGTATATAATTCCACATGTGTTAATTCATAGTTTTGATGCCTTCATTGTGAATCTACAATTTTCATAGTCATGAAAATAAAGAAAACTCTTTGAATAAGAAGGTGTGTCCAAACTTTTGGTCTGTACTGTATCTCTGCAGTGCCCAACTGCTGGGTGCAGTCCTTTACCAGATGACCAGTCGGTCTCTATAATATGGAAGGGCGCTGAGGCAAATGAACCAATCCAAGTGCAGTGAAGTCCAAAGCCTAACACCTGCATTACCTTCACTGGCTTTTTGTCCACACATTGTCCCTTTTAATGGCTCTCTACCTTCTGTAAAGGTTCTGTGCTTCCATCCCTCAGTGGCTGGCTGTTAGCACAGTTGCTTCTCTGGCAGCTTTTTATCTTACAGGGTTAGTGTCTCCAGGATCACGCAGTGACAAGAGCGCACCGCGCATGCACGAGACTTGCACGATCCCAGCCTCACAGCAGGATGTCAATCACAGTAAAGGGAGGACGGGTAAGGGGCAGGCTTAGCTTGACTTGAAGCAAGGAGGCCGCTGCCCCCTTGACTTCAAGCTGACTGTGAGGATAGCGAAAACACAGCTTTAAACAGCGTTTTTATAAATTATACAACAACCAGTGGAGGAATGAAAAACATGGTTAGGAACACACTGTAAGGTAATGATGTCGGTTTAAAATGTGTTTTGGAGGTGACAGGTTCCCTTTAACCCTTTCTGCAGTGAAAGTACATAAACATAACCAAAAATATGTTAACCCTTTTCCAGGGGAGAACCATTTTAGCATTGAACCACTGGGTCAATGCACAAGTCCTCATTTAAAGTTGGGTTTGTCAAGGTAAGACAACTCCTTTAATAGAAGAGCATAACTAAAGGAAGTGTATCTAAGGCAGCTGTAGAAACATATTTAAACCTTTTTATTTTTCACAGGTGTTTTGATATGGGATTTTAAGTCAGAAACTGTGTGCAGATATTTTATTCATTAAATGGCAATAATTTATGGAGTCTCTTTCTAATTGGAATATTTTACACAAATGTATTCCAGCCTAATTAAAATAAGATAGACATCGGTATTTATATCTCAGCTGGTGGGTATTCAGTTCTTCAATCTTTTATGACTTGAATGTATGATATAAGCCGCACGCGCACCTGCACCGTACTGCTGCCATACTGCTGTGTGATATTACATGTGCGTCCTAAAACTTCATGTTGTCTCGTGCATCAGAGGGATGCATCATATACAATATTTCTGCAGTAAAGAATAGTCTGTGATGCAGTGAGTCATAATAGCTGTAATACAGAAAAAATATTTGTGTGTTTTTTAATAATAGAATCAAAATAAAATATAAAATAAAAACCATATATAATATAGTATCAAATAAAAAAAATAAAAAATGAATGGGCACCGGTCGGCAGGATCAACCCTGGTAGGGCTGACTCTGCTGACTAAAACCATATCTTTTTTCACCTGATCCATTGCTGAATTTAGAAGAAATAAGTGCTTTTAAAAATATGCTTATTGAGGCTTAAGTGCCGGGCCTAGACAGTCAGTGCACCTTAGCTTCTCTGGGCACTCCCCTCTGCAGCTGGCAGCCCAGACCTGTCACTCAAAAGTGAAGGGGGAGTGTCCAGGGAAGCACAAAAGAATAGCTAAGCAACATTAAGTGCACTCACTTAAGCCCTAATTTGCATATTTCTAAAAACACTCTTTTTTTCCTAAACACAGCAACTGGTTGGGGGAAGGAAACTATGGGCAGATTTATCATTAAGTTACCCGAGAAAACTGGCATGAAAAAGTTACAAACTGCATGTCTGTGACTTTTCAACGACACTGGCACAAATTTTTTTATGCAAGTGGCGTTTCTCCGCTGGCCTCTCCAATTTCCAGAAAAGGAGGTGTGGCAAGGGTGGGAAGCGAGATGGGGCCAGTGGCAATGCCACATTTATTGCCCACTTTTTATATTGGGATATTTATCCAGCTTTATAAAATGTGTTTTTGGTGTGAGCTAAAGTTTACTGAATAGTGGAACATATCTCATCCTGTAAAAAAAAAAAGACACGAGCCAGTGTGAACAGAGCTTTATGACTCATGTTCCCCAGCATTGGGACTGATTGTATAAGTAACACAAGCCAACCAATAAGATTGCTAGTTTATTTTTAAAAGGCCATGTGAAAAATTAGACCTGGACCCTGATGGTATAGACAACTCCTCCACTTTTCTCTTGCACCGGTTTTGATAAATCCCTCCACTGTGTTCCATAAGATTTCCAAGGTCTCATAGAGCTTTCCTTGTCTTCTTCCTTCCAGTTTGCTCCCAGTATTCCAGAGGAGTGTTTGCCATCTTTGGACTGTACGACAAGAGATCAGTACACACCCTGACCTCATTCTGCAGTGCACTGCACATCTCCCTCATCACACCCAGCTTCCCAACCGAGGGAGAAAGCCAGTTTGTCCTCCAACTGAGACCATCGTTACGAGGAGCTCTGTTAAGTTTGCTGGATCATTATGGTTGGAATCACTACGTATTTCTTTATGACACGGACCGGGGTAAGTAGCGTATTTCTTTATATTATATTATTGGAGCTTTCTTAGCTTAGAAATTGTAGACATATCCACAGATATCTCATATATGTCCAATTGGTGGTGGTTCCAACTCTGGCACCCTCACCCTACAGAGGTCCCCTGACTCCTGCCCGCTAGAAGATGCAGCTACCAATGGCCAAATCCAAGTGAAGACTGAATAGACATACAGACGTGGACAAAATTGTTGGTACCCTTTGGTCAATGAAAGAAAAAGTCACAATGGTCACAGAAATAACTTTAATCTGACAAAAGTAATAATAAATTAAAATTCTATAAATGTTAACCAATGAAAGTCAGACATTGTTTTTCAACCATGCTTCAACAGAATTATGTAAAAAAATAAACTCATGAAACAGGCATGGACAAAAATGATGGTACCCCTAGAAAACACAGAACATAATGTGACCAAAGGGACATGTTAATTCAAGGTGTGTCCACTAATTAGCATCACAGGTGTCTACAACCTTGTAATCAGCCATTGGGCCTATATATATGGCTCCAGGTAATCACTGTGTTGTTTGGTGATATGGTGTGTACCACACTCGACATGGACCAGAGGAAGCAAAGGAAAGAGCTGTCTCAAGAGATCAGAAAGAAAATTATAGACAAGCATGTTAAAGGTAAAGGCTATAAGACCATCTCCAAGCAACTAGATGTTCCTGTGAGTACAGTTGCACATATTATTCATAAGTTTAAGATCCATGGGACTGTAGCCAACCTCCCTGGACGTGGCCGCAGGAGGAAAATTGATGACAAATCTAAGAGACGGATAATCCGAATGGTAACAAAAGAGCCTAGAAAGACTTCTAAAGAGATTCAAGGTGAACTTCATGCTCAAGGAACATCAGTGTCAGATCGCACCATCCGTCGTTGTTTGAGCCAAAGTGGACTACATGGGAGACGACCAAGGAGGACACCATTGTTGAAAACGAATCATAAAAAAGCAAGACTGGAATATGCCAAACTACATGTTGACAAGCCACAAAGCTTCTGGGAGAATGTCCTGTGGACAGATGAGACAAAAATCGAAGTTTTTGCCAAGGCACATCAGCTGTATGTTCACAGACGAAAAAATGAAGCATATCAAGAAAAGAACACTGTCCCTACTGTGAAACATGGAGGAGGCTCTGTTATGTTCTGGGGCTGCTTTGCTGCGTCTGGCACAGGGTGTCTTGAATCTGTGCAGGGTACAATGAAATCTCAAGACTATCAAGGAATTCTAGAGAGAAATGTACTAGCCAGTGTCAGAAAGCTTGGTCTCAGTCGCAGGTCATGGGTCTTGCAACAGGACAATGACCCAAAACACACCGCTAAAAACACCCAAGAATGGCTAAGAGGAAAAAATTGGACTATTCTAAAGTGGCCTTCTATGAGCCCTGACCTCAATCCTATTGAGCATCTTTGGAAGGAGCTGAAACATGCAGTCTGGAAAAGGCACCCTTCAAACCGGACACAACTGGAGCAGTTTGCTCATGAGGAGTGGGCCAAAATACCTGCTGAGAGGTGCAGATGTCTCATTGACAGTTACAGGAAGCGTTTGATTGCAGTGATTGCCTCAAAAGGTTGCGCAACAAAATATTAAGTTAGGGGTACCATCATTTTTGTCCATGCCTGTTTCATGAGTTTATTTTTTTACATAATTCTGTTGAAGCATGGTTGAAAAACAATGTCTGACTTTCATTGGTTAACATTTATAGAATTTTAATTTATTATTACTTTTGTCAGATTAAAGTTATTTCTGTGACCATTGTGACTTTTTCTTTCATTGACCAAAGGGTACCAACAATTTTGTCCACGTCTGTATATAATGCTGGTTTGCTTTGCTATTTTTGTGACTTCCATAGATTTGAATTTAGAAGGCTGTGTGCAACCAACTGTCCATTCAGTCCACCTAGATGTGGCCACCTCATCTCTCTGAAAGTGGATGTAAAGGACCTAAAGGGGTTGTTTTACTTTAGCAAATGGCATTTATCATATAGAGAAAGTTAAAGGGGTTGTCTGGGTTCAGAGCGGAACCTGGAAATATCCCCCTTTATTAGACTAATCAAATACTTATCGCCTATCTTGTGGATTGGTGATACATTGTTATGGTGGAAAAACCCTTTAAAGACACCAGTATGATAAATGGCACATGGTAGATTTGAGGGGAGGGAGAGGGACTTTTAAAGATTTTCCCTTTCCCTTTCCCTTGTAGGCCTGGCCTCTTAAAGAGTCTGGCCCATCTGGGACATAGATGGCATATCTATAAGAAATAAAGTGATGTGAAATGAGCGCATGCGCAGGACATTTAGAAAATAGCCGTGCAAGAGCGCACATTAGCTCAAAATGGTGTGATGTGTCACTTAAAGGGTTATTCCCATCTCAGGCATTGATGCCATATTGCTAGGATGTGCCATCAATGTCAGATAAGAATGGGTCCCAAAGATGGGATCTGAACCTATCTCCAGAAGGCCCCCCACCCCCCAAAGTGAAGAATAGCACACTGCACAAGGGCGGCCATTTCTCCATTCACCGTTATTGGACCACCGGAAATAGCTGAGCCAGTGGGACATTGATGGCATACCTTAGCAATGTGCCAGGGCTGGCCAACCTGCGGCTCTCCAGCTGTTGTAAAACTACAATTCCCACCATGCCTGGCTGTAGGCTGATAGTTGATAGTTGTAGACTGTCTGGGCATGCTGGAGAGCCGCAGGTTGGCCATCCCTGCAATATGCCATCAATACCAGAGTTTGGAATACCCCTTTAAGTCACACATGGCACCATTTTTCATTATGCGTCACACCCCTTCAGAGCACGTATGGGTATTGGAACTTAGGCTACTTTCACATCTGCAATATGAAGATCCGGCAGCCAAACCGGAATGTGACTGGATCAGTTCCAGACCCTAATTTACATGATGGGGCCGGCGGGCTTTACAGTTGCATCCGGCAGCACCTGATCCGGGGAATTCCAAAGGGCTGTTCTCTGCTGAAATCCATGCCGCAGATGTGAAAGTGGCCTTAGTTTGATTGCAGATCATCCCGATTTTGCTATGATTGATGTAAAAAAATTCAAATCAGACATCATATAGTACATGACAATCTCTTTTTAACAAATCTAGAACCAGCCCTGTACCTCACATGGATCCAGAGATCTCCCCATTCACTGCTCCAGCGGCTCTGCTAGATTATCTTCAGCCTGGCAGCTCAGGGGGTGTGTCCTTTCAGCTGCAGCTCAGGGGGTGTGTCCTTTCAGCTACAGCTCTCTCCTTGTAACTGCCAAAGCTTCGAACAGAACGTATGGCTGGTGACAGTTAAACTGAGCGCGTGCGACCAACTCAGTGAGATGGACAAAAAATAAGGAAAAGAAGAAACAGATAGCGCTATACAGATACATTTTATTAAATAACTCACTGGCTGTACTACATTTTTGATTACATGCAATTACAAAAGTATTCAAATCCAGATGCTGGTTTGAAATATATATTTCTACTAGCTGAAGGACCTGGCTTCGCTCGGGTATATTTCATCTATTTAATTTAATGTTTGTGTGTGTCGTTAAACGATATCGACACTATCCACTATAACAGTAACATCTACAGTATCCTGCCCCCTTAACAGTGACATCCACAACCCCCCACCCCTTAACACTGAACTCCCCACCGCGCCGCGTCTCCTTAAAATGGGACCTCCACAGCAGCCCACCCCCTTAACTTTGACCTTCACAGCAGCCTGCCCCTTTAAAAGTGAGTTCCACAGCACCCACTCCCTTGACAGTGACCTCCACAGGGGCCCGCCCCCTTAACAGTGACCTCTACAGCACCCGCCACTTAACACTGACCATAGGTTTCAGTCCCCTTAACAAAGACCTCCACAGCGACTGCCCCTTTAACAGTGACTGCCACATTACCCCGCTCCCTTAACAGTGACCTCACAGTACCCCGCTGCCTTAACATTGACTTTACAGTACCCCGCTGCCCCTTTAATAGTGGCCTCCACAGTTCCCTCCTCTCTTAACGGTGACCTCCATAGTGCCTGCCCCTTTAACATTGACCTCCACAGCGTCCTGCCCCCTTAACTGTAACATCCATAGCGCCCTCCTCTTTAACAGTGACCTCCACAGAGCTCTGTTCCCTTAAAATGTGACTGCCCCAACACCCCGCCCCCTTAACAGTGACCTCTACAGCACCCCGCCCCTTAACACTGACCTTTATAGCGGACTGTCCCCTTAACTGTGATCTCCACCGTTTCCTGCCCCCTTAACAGAGACCTCCACAGCGACCCGCCCCTTTAACAGTGACCTCCACAGTACCCCGTCCCCTTAACAGTGATTTCCACAACACCCCGCCCTCTTAACAGAGGTCTCTACAGCAATCTGCCCCTTAACACTGACCTCCATAGTGGACCGTCCCCTTAATTGTGACCTCCACAGCAGCCTGCCCCTAGGGTGGCCAGAGGTAAGGTTTTAGGCCGTTCAGTCCTGCTTTCAGACTCCCTGTCCTCCGTCCGGTGCAGGGCCTGGAAGGACACAGGGATGTCATTTTGAACAGCTCACTCTCAGACAGCAGCACTGTGCTGTCTGAGCATGAGCTGCAGGGAGAAAGTCACCGTCCCTCCCACCCCTGCAGCTGACAGAAGATGATTTTTACCTTCATTTCTTCAATCCCTGTCAGCTGTGGAGTGGGAGGGGGCATGACCTAACCGGGTCAGGGGCGTGGCTTAGAAGGACCTAGGGGAGGGGTTTTTAAGTCCTTCTTTTGAGGGTGACCTGAATGGCCACTCTACCTGTCCCCTGAACTGTGACCTCCACAGCACTCCGCTCCTTTAACAGTATCATCCACAGCGCCCTGCCCATTTTAAGGAAATCGGTCACTAGGATAATCGCTATTAAAATAAAGCCGTGGCCTAATAGCACTTAGTACCTTATTTCTAGATGTGCCTTTGTTTCAGCAATAGATGTTTTCTACCTTCTGAAAATCCTGTTTATTTGGTATGCAAATGAGCCAGTAAGGTGTCCAGAGGGGCGTCACTCTTGCAGGAAGGAGCCCAGGCAAGCTAATGCATTTTTTGGGAATATCTCAGGAATGGTTACGTCCTAGAGAGCTGAGACCTGAGGTCTAAAACCTTCCCGGACACCTGATGTACCTGTGTGCCAATTTTTTTTATTGTAAATACGACTGTGCGGATTCCTTTAGCGGACATTACATACATACATTCAGCTTTATATATTAGAATGCTTCATGACACAACCACGTGTCCATTCACACGTCCGCAATTCTGTTCCGCATTTTGCAGCCCAGATCCGGAAATGTGGACCCGCACTTCCTGGTCAGCATTTCGATTCCCGAAAAAAATAGAACATGTCCTATTCTTGTCCGCAATTGCGGACAAGATTAGGCATATTCTATTATAGTGCCTGGCGATGTGCGGTCCGCAAAATGTGGAATGCACATTGCCGGTGTCCGTGTTTTGTGGATCAGAGGATCCACAAAACACACACGGATATGTGAATGTCGACTAATTGTAATGTATCCTCTTATTGCTGAATTTATAGCAAATGAGTGGAAATGAGGGATATCCTGTGGCTCCCACGTAATATTGATAATGAGCTGGATTCTTTAAAACCTGTTTTTCCCTAGTGATATATCTGGAGGTTATGAAGCTGCCGGCGGCATTGACCCCTCCCGTAAAATCCAGCCATGAATCCAGATACTTTTTTTTTCTCGGATCAATAATTATCGGGAAGCCGTTTAAGCAACGCTTTGTAATTTACTGAAGTAACATTAAATTAGAGGAATATCGGCTCCTTATAAAGAGCTACAAGGATTACTGCTGGAATATGGAGTCCAATCATTAGACTGGATGTTGTGTATCACGTCAGCCGCTTCTTCACCGCCCGAGGGACATTCCCTCCAAATAACCCCTCAAACGCCTCCTGTTCTAACATCATCCCTTTCATTTTCTGGAATCCATGTTTTTATGTGTACGAATTCAAGATGTCTCTGGAGATGGACGGTTACCACGTCCGTAACACGTTCTTAATATGTCTAGAAGGTTGTTTCCAAGTAATAGCCTTTTAATAGGGGGTTGTAGACAGCACTTAAAGGGGTTGTCTGCCTCGGGTGGCCATTTTGCACTGTTCGCTATAGTGTTGCAAATGGACAGATCTAATAAAGAGAACAGGCCACACATTTCTTCAAACACTGGATCTGGTTTAAGACACTGGCTTGTCCTTGTTTCCCAGAGCAACCAATCACAGCGCAGCTTTCATTTTTCAAAAGCACTGAGAGAAATGAAAGCTTTGCCGTGATTGGTTGCTCTGGGCAACAAAGACGATTTCTCTTTCAGTATCATAAATCTCACCTGGTGTGCAGGACATGCCTCAGGCGTTACTAAACTGTCTCTTGAAATGAATGAAAAATATGGTGGTGTGCGTGAGGCCTGAAAGGAAAACTTTTCCATGTACGGACTTATGCCTGACATTTGGATTTAACCCTTTGCTGTTTGACCTGACCCCTGCATGATTTCAATACTAAACGTGCACTGCCTACCCTAACCATGGACTGTTCTTTGGATCCTATGAACTCTGCTTGACCTGACCTTGCCCTGTCCCTGACTACAGTTTTGCCTGATCCCAATGTCTCTTGACCCCATGGGTCATCCATCACTTGAACAGAGACAATTCCAGGAGGTAGCAGCCTGGTTGTTCCCCTGCAGTGAAGTACAGATCCCTGTATAGGAGTTAAAGTGTGAAGAGCTGGGGATGCGGACAGCATAGGGTGCCCCATTTTTTATGGCCCCATTGAAATGAATGAAAAATATGGTTCTGTGCATGAGGCCTGTAAGGAAAACTGTTCCATGTACGGACTTATGCCTGACATTTGGATTTAACCCTTTGCTGTTTAACCTGACCCCTGCATGATTTCAATACTAAACGTGCACTGCCTACCCTAACCATGGACTGTTCTTTGGATCCTACGAACTCTGCTTGACCTGACCTTGCCCTGTCCCTGACTACAGTTTTGCCAGATCCCAATGTCTCTTGACCCCATGGGTCATCCATCACTTGAACAGAGACAATTCCAGGAGGTAGCAGCCTGGTTGTTCCCCTGCAGTGAAGTATAGATCCCTGTATAGGTGTTAAAGTGTGAAGAGCTGGGGATGTGGACAGCACACGGTGCCCCATTTTTTATGGCCCCATTGAAATGAATGAAAAATATGGTTCTGTGCATGAGGCCTGTAAGGAAAACTGTTCTATGTACAGACTTATGCCTGACATTTATATTTAACCCTTTGCTGCTTGACCTGACCCTTGCATGATTTCCATACTGAATCTGCACTGCCTACCCTAACCATGGACTGTTCTTTGGCTCATATGAACTCTGCTTGACCTGACCTTGCCCTGTCCCTGACTGCAGTTTTGCCTGATCCCAATGTCTCTTGACCCCATGGGTCATCCATCACTTGAACAGAGACAATTCCAGGAGGTAGCAGCCTGGTTGTTCCCCTGCAGTGACGTATAGATCCCTGTATAGGTGTTAAAAGGTGAAGCGCTGGAGAGCTACTTAGATAACGGATCCACTAAATACGGATGATGCCTGTGTGCCGTCCATGTTGTATCCGTTTTTTTGCACATCTATTGACTGGGTCCGTGGTCTGCATTTGCAGCCAAGAATAGGACATGTTCTATCCTTTGCGGAGCGGACCACAACATACATCACGTGTATGAGGCCTTAGTGACACAGTGGATCCACATCTGCTTCATAACAATTAGTAAATGCAGGCCATTCTTTTTCAGCTGCTATGCACAGGCTCTGGAATGAATGACAATTGGATTTTGTGTTGATTGATGGATCGTGCGCAATAGCATTGCCATGGTCCAGACACAATCTATCAGCATTTTTTTGCATCATAATAAATCTTTATTAGCATGCGACATGATTGGCATCACCTCAACCAAGGAGCAGGAAAGGATAATAGATCTGATTAATGAATATTTTCAGAAGCTCTGTATTCATAGCATTCAGAACGTGGAGAGTGGAACTTTTGCAGGCTTTGCATCTCCCTAGTCTTTTGGGAACAAATCTGCAAGCACCTCAGGAATACAATTCAGCACTTCTTTATCGAGAATGATTTATGTGTAAGAGAATTTTTTCCAAAGGTTACGTGTCAGCTATATACCAGATGGTAACATTTTTTGTTCGTCATTTAACATTGTTGAACAGCAGATGGACAAACGGGCACGGAAGCTGCAAGGCAGACTCACAATATAATGGGATTTATCACCAAAATTATTTCAGCAAAAAAGTAATAGTGTATGGCTCTACTAACAGCCCACTATTAATAAAGACAGTCTTAATGGTTTAGGCTTCATCAGAAAATGACATTAAAATCGAGTTTTTATGAAAATATATATTTTTTTTATTCTGATGGTGTTTTTTTTATATGACATGATATTTCAACATCAAAAAAACATGTCTGTGAAGGTTCTCATTCATCTAGACCATGGTATGTATATCAGTATTAATCAGTCAGAGCAACTTAAATAGCTTGAATAGAGGTAGAGCTGTGTGACATCTATTGTCTGCCACTTACAGCAGTTGTATCACACTAATAGCTTTTTCAGTCGTGCAAATGCAAGCAACATGTCACCTCCATGACTACAGCATGAGTATTTAATGTTGGACATTTCTCCCATACAAGCCATTCTAATTGACAAAGTCAGTCTCAATTAGACTAGTGAAATGTCTTCAAGAAAGAAAAATAAAATCATATATATATATATATATATATATATATATACAGTACAGACCAAAAGTTTGGACATACCTTCTCATTCAAAGAGTTTTCTTTATTTTCATGACTATGAAAATTGTAGATTCACACTGAAGGCATCAAAACTATGAATTAACACATGTGGAATTATATACTTAACAAAAAAGTGTGAAACAACTGAAAATATGTCATATTCTAGGTTCTTCAAAGTAGCCACCTTTTGCTTTGATTACTGCTTTACACGCTCTTGGCATTCTCTTGATGAGCTTCAAGAGGTAGTCACCTGAAATGGTCTTCCAACAGTCTTGAAGGAGTTCCCAGAGATGCTTAGCACTTGTTGGCCCTTTTGCCTTCACTCTGCGGTCCAGCTCACCCCAAACCATCTCGATTGGGTTCAGGTCTGGTGACTGTGGAGGCCAGGTCACCTGGCACAGTACCCCATCACTCTCCTTCATGGTCAAATAGCCCTTACACAGCCTGGAGGTGTGTTTGGGGTCATTGTCCTGTTGAAAAATAAATGATGGTCCAACTAAACGGAAACCGGATGGAATAGCATGCCGCTGCAAGATGCTGTGGTAGCCATGCTGGTTCAGTATGCCTTCAATTTTGAATAAATCCCCAACAGTGTCACCAGCGAAGCACCCCCACACCATCACACCTCCTCCTCCATGCTTCACGGTGGGAACCAGGCATGTAGAGTCTATCAGTTCACCTTTTCTGCGTCGCACAAAGACACGGTGGTTGGAACCAAAGATCTCAAATTTGGACTCATCAGACCAAAGCACAGATTTCCACTGGTCTAATGTCCATTCCTTGTGTTCTTTAGCCCAAACAAGTCTCCTCTGCTTGTTGCCTGTCCTTAGCAGTGGTTTCCTAGCAGATATTATACCATGAAGGCCTGATTCACACAGTCTCCTCTTAACAGTTGTTCTAGAGATGTGTCTGCTGCTAGAACTCTGTGTGGCATTGACCTGGTCTCTAATCTGAGCTGCTGTTAACCTGCGATTTCTGAGGCTGGTGACTCGGATGAACTTATCCTCCGCAGCAGAGGTGACTCTTGGTCTTCCTTTCCTGGGGCGGTTCGCATGTGAGCCAGTTTCTTTGTAGCGCTTGATGGTTTTTGTGATTGCACTTGGGGACACTTTCAAAGTTTTCCCAATTTTTCGGACTGACTGACCTTCATTTCTTAAAGTAATGCTGGCCACTCGTTTTTCTTTACTTAGCAGTTTTTTTCTTGCCATAATACAAATTCTAACAGTCTATTCAGTAGGACTATCAGCTGTGTATCCACCTGACTTCTCCACAACGCAACTGATGGTCCCAACCCCATTTATAAGGCAAGAAATCCCACTTATTAAACCTGACAGGGCACACCTGTGAAGTGAAAACCATTTCAGGTGACTACCTCTTGAAGCTCATCAAGAGAATGCCAAGAGTGTGCAAAGCAGTAATCAAAGCAAAAGGTGGCTACTTTGAAGAACCTAGAATATGAAGTATTTTCAGTTGTTTCATACTTTTTTGATAAGTATATAATTCCATATGTATTAATTCATAGTTTTGATGCCTTAGGTGTGACTCTACAATTTTCATAGTCATGAAAATAAAGAAAACTCTTTGAATGAGGTGTGTCCAAACTTTTGGTCTGTACTGTATATATATATAAAGAAGAACTCCTATTCCCCATAGAAACACCTATAGCCGCTGGCACTCCTATTCTTCAGTCTTGATTGCGGTGCTGCCCAGTGTTATATTTATATATATATATATATATATATATATATATATAATTTTTTTTAAAAAATTTTTAGAGAGAGAAAATCTAGTATGCTAGATTGGGTTTCTCTACAATATGTATGTAGGAACTCTTTCTCATTATGGAGAGTGTCTAGAAAGTGTAGTATGTGTGGGGAGTATTGGAGTATTGTAGGCCAGGCAATATCCCTCTAGGTTTCTAGGTAAGATATTCAAATTAACTTAGCCTATCTGATGCCAACAGATGTAAAATGTAGTAATTTTCTGATATTTTTCCCAGAAACCCTCATACTCCTCATGCATACTTGGCACCCTTCATAAGAAGAAATAGTACCTCAACCAAGGCCTCTCAGGCAGCCAAGCAAAGTTTCTTTTTTCTATAGAAACATAGAATGTGTCGGCAGATAAGAACAATTTGGCCCATCTAGTCTGCCCAATATACTCTCCAAAGTATCAATATCCGTCTGGAGATATGGTCTCCAGTACTGCGCACAATACTCCAAATGAGGTCTCACTAGTGCTCTGTAGAGCGGCATGAGCACCTCCCTCTTTCTACTGGTAATGCCTCTCCCTATACACCCAAGCATTCTGCTAGCATTTCCTGCTGCTCTATGACATTGTCTGCCTACCTTTAAGTCTTCTGAAATAATGAGCCCTAAATCCCCTTCCTCAGATACTGAGGTTAGGACTGTATCACCGTACTTATCTACATTGATTTTTAGTTGCCAGATTTTTGACCATGCCTCTAGTTTTCCTAAATCCTTTTCCATTTGGTGTATCCCTCCAGGAACATTCTGCTCTGTTAAAGGGTAGTTACTCAAAAAGAGCTGGGTTCCTGGTATGATACAGTTTTCTTTACTTTTGGAAAGAAGACTAGCTTGCGTGTCTATTTTCCAAATAAGTATTAAATTGTGGGGACACAAGATTAGCAATCAATAAAAGATTTTATTATGAAAAAGCATTTATTATGAAAAAGCAAAGTAGCATACTAAGTTCTCTCTCTCTCCAAATTCGCTCATCTCTGACGTATTACCACTGACGGACAAACAATCTTTAAATATTTAGTTAGGCTGATGCTGATCAGTTTCTGCAGCTCACTATCCAGTTTTGCTGTATACATTGGGGTTGGATGAGCAGAGTCATCTCATTATCATTAGAGAGGGGGATTTAATGACAGCTGAGACCTAGATAATGCTGGATAATAAGACTATATACACAGAAAAGGCTATGTATGTAGCTAGTCTGTTAGGGTACTTTCACACTTGCGTTAAACTTTTCCGGCATTGGGTTCCGTCCTAGGGGCTTAATACCGGAAAAGAACTGATCAGTTTTATCCCCATGCATTCTGAATGGAGAACAATTCGTTCAGGATCAATCAGGATGTCTTCAGTTCAGTCACTGTACGGCTTTTGGACGGAGAAAATACTGCAGCATGCTTCAGTATTTTCTCCGTCCAAAACTCCGGAACACTTGCCGGCATTACTTTCCATTGAAATGTTCCGGAAAAACGGATCCGGTTTTGCGGTCTGCGCCTGCACAGACCTTTAAAAATGTGAAAAATTAAATACCGGACCCTTTTTTCCGGATGACAACCAGAGACGGATCCGGTATTGCAATGCATTTGTGAGACGGATCCGCATTCGGATCCGTCTACAAATGGTATCCGTTTGCATACAGATTGCCGGATCCGGCAGGCAGTTTCGGCGACGGAACTGCCTGCCGGAATCCAGCAATGCAAGTGTGAAAGTACCCTTAGGTCCCTTTCACATGGGCGAGTATTCCGCGCGAATGCGCTGCGTGAGTTGAACGCATTGCACCCGCACTGAATCCGGACCCATTCATTTCTATGGGGCTGTGCACACGAGCGGTGATTTTCAAGCATCACTTGTGCGTTGCGTGAAAATTGCAGCATGCTCCTCTTTGTGCGTTTTTCACGTAACGCAGGCCCCATAGAAATGAATGGGGTTGCGTGAAAATCGCAAGCATCTGCAAGCAAGTGCGGATGCGGTGCGATTTTCACGCACGGTTGCTAGGAGATGATCGGGATGGAGACCCGATCATTATTATTTTCCCTTATAACATGGTTATAAGAGAAAATAATAGCATTCTGAATACAGAATGCATAGTACAATAGGGCTAGAGGGGTTAAAAAAAAAATAAAAAAAAATTAAACTCACTTTAATCTACTTGATCACGCAGCCCGGCTTCTCTTCTGTCTTCTTTTTTGCTGTGTGCAGGAAAAGGACCTGTGGTGACATTATGTGATGGCCCATGTGATGACCGGAGTGACGTCACCACAAGTCCTTTTCCTGCACACAGCAAAAAAGAAGACAGAAGGAGATGCCGGGCTGCGCGAGCAAGTGGATTAAGGTGATTTTAATTATTTATTTTTTTTAACCCCTCCAGCGCTATTTTACTATGCATTCTGTATTCAGAATGCTATTATTTTCCCTTATAACCATGTTATAAGGGAAAATAATACAATCTACAGAACACCAATCCCAAGCCCGAACTTCTGTGAAGAAGTTCGGGTTTGGGTAGCAAACATGCCGATTTTTCTCACGCGTGTGCAAAACACATTACAATGTTTTGCACTCACGCTGAAAAATCGCACCTTTTCCCGCAACGCCCGTCTGAAAGAGGCCTTAGACCTCTTTCACATGACCGTATATATTTTTCTGTATTTTGCGGTCCGTTTTTAACGGATCCGTTGTTCCGTTTTTTTGTTTCCGTTCCGTATTTCCGCAAAAACATCTCCGTATGGTTTCCTTATGCAATCCGTTTTTTGCGGATCGCAAGCGGAAATATAAATTTTTAAATCATTACTGTAATGTAATAGTTCCGCATACGGACTGCAAACGGAAACCGCCAAAAAGCCACCGAAACGGAAAAAAAATATGTTCGTGTGCAAGAGGCCTTAACCTACAGTATGTGTGTGTGTGCGTGTGTGTATGTGTGTGTGTGTGTGTGCGTGCGTGTGTGTATGTGTGTGTGTGTGTGTGGGGGGGGGGGGGGGGGGGGAGGGGGAGGCGTTGTCAGTTTCTAGAGACTGTAATACATTCTATAGCATTTCTCTGTGAATGGACTCCTATTCATTTTAGCTGTCAGACCAACTCTGCCACACAGTCTGGATGCTACAGGGTGGGCCAAATTCTATATCAAACCCCCCCCCCCCCCCCAAAGCAGATATGTGGATGGACATAACATACATTGCTATGAAATATACAGGAGAATACTGCACCATACCTGTTACATCCAGTGACATCTCCTGTCATGTAGACTTTCCTCAACGTCTTCATTCGGAGATAAGACTGCCATGATACCGTCTTTCAGTCGTGTCTCGTCTCTGTAGAGTTTCACAGATTTTTTTAAAGATTTTCTCACTTTACTATCATCCTCAGATAACAGATCTCCCCTCCCCCGTAGTTCCCATAAGTATAATGCCCTCTGTATAATTATAATATATAATGGCCCCTCTGTATTAATATTATTATTATTATTATTATTATTATTATTATTATTATTATAATGCCCACCTCCATAGTATTATAGTACTATTTATGCCCCCCAGCATAAAGTCCTATGTAAGATACAACTTTCCCCCTGCTTTCAGACCCTCCAGCATACAGTCCTATGTAAGACACATCACTTCCCTGCCTTCAGCCTCTTCGGCATACAGTCCCATGTAAGATACATCACTCTCCTGTCTTCAGCCCCTCCAGCATACAGTACCATGTAAGATACATCACTCTCCTGCCTTCAGACCATCCAGCATACAGTCCCATGTAAGATACATCACTCTTCTGCCTTTAGCCCCTCCAGCATACAGTCCCATGTAAGACACATCACTTCTCTGCCTTCAGCCCCTCCAGCATACAGTCCCATGTAAGAAACATCACTTCCCTGCCTTCAGCCCCTCCAGCATACAGTCCCATGTAAGATACATCACTCCCTGCCTTCAGCCCCTCCAGCATACAGTCTTATGTAAAATACATCACCCCCCCCCCCGCCTTCAGCCCCTCCAACATACAGTCCTATGTAAATAATATCACACTCCCTCTCTTTGCCATCTGCCTTCAGCCCCTTCAGCATACAGTCCCATGTAAGATACATCACACCCCTGCCTTCAGCCCTTCTTGCAAACAGTCCCATGTAAGATACATCACTCTCCTGCCTTCAGCCCCTCAGCATACAGTCCCATGTAAGACACATCACTTCCCTGCCTTTAGCCCCTCCAGCATACAGTCCCATGGAGGATACATCACCCTCCTGCCTTCAGCCCCTCCAGCATACAGTCCCGTGTACGAAACATCACTTCCTTGCCTTCAGCCCCTCCAGCATACAGTCTCATGTAAAATAAATCACTTCCCTGCCTTAGCCCCTTCAGCATACAGTCCCATGTAAAATATATTTCTCCCCGCATTCAGCCCCTCTAACGTACAATCCCATGTAAAATACAAAACTCCCCCTGCCTTCAGCCCCTCCAACATACAGCCCATGTAAATAACATCACCCTCCCTCTCTTCAGTCCCATAAGATACATCACTCCCCTGCCTTCCAGCCCTTCTTGCAAAAAGTCCCATGTAAAATTCACCACTCTTCCTGCCTTCGGCCCCTCCAGCATACAGTCCCATGTAAAATAATATCACCCCCCCTGCCTTCAGCCCCTCCAGCATACAGTCCCATGTAAATAATATCACCCCCACTACCCTCTCTTCAGACCCCTCTAACATGCAGTCTCCAGTACAAGAATTATTCTTCCTCCCTTCAGCCCCTGCAAAAAGCCCCCCAAGTAAACCTACCAGTGACTATTCTCCTCCACACACTGACCTGCAGCCTCTGCTCCTCTCTCCAACAACGTGCTCTGTTGAATCTCCTGCAAATATTGGGGCCCCGCCCCCTGGATGTCGAGATTCCGCCTCTTCCCCCGACATCGTATCTCCTAGGAGAAACTCCATTCTAGTCACTACGGTCGCTCTACTGCTTCATAGGCTTCAGGCCACTAGCCTGAAGCCTATGAGGAAGAACGGAGGGGACGGGAGACGTGACTCTCATTGAAGTGCTTGCTGCCTGGTGCCCCCTGCAATTTTGCGCCCGGGGCAACGGCCCCCACGGCACCCCCCACGCTAAGCCACTGGCTAGAATATTAAACACAAACACATACATTATTTATCTTCTATAGATTTACATCTATTTAATGAAACTAACATTAAATGCTTTCCTTTAAATTAAATAATAGATAATTGCATATCTAGCGATTCTGGTTACCCTGCAAACCTATATTATCTGAGGCAATCGCAGAGCATTTAATATGACTTTTTTTTACAGCATACTTAATCTTTTAAAAATTATTTTTATTGACTGAAAACCAGCTTAGGCAGATATTGATACCCTCTGAAATGAAGTGTGGAGGTCCTTCTGTCTATAAAAGGATTTGCTAAGATTGTTAGTAATCAGGGACTCTTGTTTGGGATGCACCAAATTTATTAAAGGCTATGTACACCATCGGAGGTAATTTTTTTTACGATTGCATTTTACGCATTTTTGCCTAAAAATCTTTTTTTTAATTGGTCTTCATTAAAATAAAATATTGAGCCGTTCTTTCACTTTCACGTTGTGAGGGACATCTAATAAATCTTATCTCTTAATTACTGAGAGGTCATAAACACTTTTTTAAGCCACCTACTTATCAGTAAGATAAGAACTGAGCTATAATGAGTGTTTCGGAGGTCAGAGAGCAGATATAAGGAGTCTGTCAACTCCTGGTCTGATGGAAAAGACTTGAAATCCAAAGGGTGCTACTAGAGCATCTCAGCTCTGTACAGAAAAAAGGACTCCATATTTTTAATAAAGACCAATTTAAAAAACTATTTTAGCTCAAAATTAGTACAATGCAATAATAAAAAAAATTACCCCAGACATGATTCTACTTCTCACGCAGTGTCTAAATCCCATCACTGACCGTCCACAGGCTCTGCCCTCACCATCTCCAGAGTTTGATAAACAGCTGGAATCTGCAAGCACGCCCAAACACATCTGTATCTAATCCTAACATGTATGTGTGCCTGACAGTGATGGTCAGTTCGCAGTGTTCGCCAGCGAACACATGCAGGCTGCCATCTTTAGTAAGGTAGACTCACCCGTCCGGCGATGCACAGGTAAGCACTTACCTGTGCCGCAAGCCAGTCTAAAATCAAATGCGGTCACCGGGAGAAGGCAGTTCCGAGAACAGCCCGATGAAGGCCCCCAGCTGCTGTTCTCGGAAACTGCCTGCTCCTGGTGACCGCATTTGATTTCAGACCGGCTCGTGGCACAGGCACAGGTAAGGGCTTACCTGTGCATCACCGGACGGGAGAGTCTACTTTACTAAAGATGGCAGCCCGCATGTGTTCGCTGCGAACTGACCATCACTGCTGCCTGATACACAGCCTGTTGTGTGCGATACAGCCTGCTGAAGTGTATATCTAATCCCATCTTCTATGATACTGCCTTCTGAGCGGTGTATCTAATCCCATTTTGTATCATACAACCTGCTGAGCTGTGTATCTAAACCCTTATGCACACGACCGTATCCATTTTGCGATCCACACTTTTTGCAGTCCCATTGAGTTCTGGGGATTTGAGGTCCTCATTTTGAGGACCAGAATAGGACAAGTTCTGTCTTTACTGGAACTGACATACGGATGTAAAAAACACACTGACGTCCGTGTGCTTTCCACATCCATATGTTAGTTCTGCGAAAGATAGAACATGGCCTATTCTGGTCCTCATAATGCAAATCTAAAACCCATAGAACTCAATGAGACTTAAAAAAAAAAGTGAATCGCACTCGGGCAGTAACCTTATTTAGTGGATCCGCAACTTGCAGACCGCAAAACCGCACGAGCCCTATCACTTATACTCAGCACCCATAACAATGACATCCACAGTGCCCCCATAACAATGACATCCACAGCGCCCCCATAACAGTGACCTCCCCGGTGCCCCCATAACAGTGACCTCCCCGGTGCCCCCATAACAGTGACATTCACAGTGCTCCCATAAGTGTCATTCACAGTATTCCCATAACAGTGTCATCCACAGTCTTCCCATAACAGTGACATCCACAGTCTTCCCATAACAGTGACGTCCACGGTGCCCGCATAACAGTGACGTCCACAGTGCTCCCATAAGTGTCATCCACAGTGCTCCCATAAGTGTCATCCACAGTGCTCCCATAAGTGTCATCCACACTGCCCCCATAATAGTGACATCCACAGTATTCCCATAACAGTGTCATCCACAGTATTCCCATAACAGTGACATCCACAGCGCCCCCATAACAGTGACATCCACAGTGCCCCCATAACAGTGACGTCTACAGTGCTCCCATAAGTGTAATCCACACTGCCCCATAACAGTGACATCCACACTGCCCCCATAACAGTGCCATCCACATTGCTTCCATAACAGTGCCATCCACAGTGTTCCGATAGCAATGACATCCATGGCGTCCCCATAACAGTGACATCCACAGTGCTCCCGTAAGTGTCATCCACACTGCCCCCATAACAGTGACATCGACAGTATTCCCATAACAGTGACATCCACAGCGCCCCCATAACAGTGACGTCCACAGTGCCCCCATAACAGTGATGTCCACAGTGCTCCCATTAGTGTCATCCACACTGCCCCGATAACAGTGACATCCACACTGCCCCATAACAGTGATGTCCACAGTGCTCCCATTAGTGTCATCCACACTGCCCCGATAACAGTGACATCCACACTGCCCCATAACAGTGATATCCACAGTGCGCCCATAACAGTGCCATCCACAGTGCGTCCATAACAGTGACATCCACAGTACCTCCATTCTGCCATCCATTGCCCCCCTTGTGCCATCCATTGCCCCCCTTGTGCCATCCAGTGCCCCTTGTGTTATCCAGTGCCCCCTTGTTTGCCATCCAGTGGCCCTGTTTGCCATCCAGTGCCCCTGTTTGCCATTCAGTGCCCCCTGTTTTCCATCCAGTACCCCCTTGTGGCATCCATTGCCTTCATTGTGCCATCCAGTGCCACCTTTTTGCCATCCAGTGCCCTTTTGTGCCATCCATTGCCCCCTTGTGCCATCCATTGCCCCCATTGTGCCATCCAGTGCCCCGGTTTGCCATCCAGTGCCCCCATTCTGCCAACCATTGCCCCCCCTGTTTGCCATCCAGTGCCCCCTTGTGCCATCCAGTGCCCCTTTGTGCTATCTATTGCCCTCTTGTGACAACCATCACCCCCATTGTTCCATCCAGGGCCCCCTGTTTGCCTTCCAGTGCCCCTTTGTGCCATCCATTGCCCCCATTGTGCCATCCAGTGCACCTATTTGCCATCCAGTGCCGCATGTTTGCCATCCAAATTGTTCCATTGCCCCCTGGGATATGCACAGAGGCTGATCGCTATGCTGTCACTCCTGCACAGTGCTTACATCACGCTGTGCAGGGGTCAGTACAGGCTTCACATAGAAGCCTGTACGATACAGACGGCAATCCCACGCATGCGCACTAGCGTTTAGCATAGTGCCCTTGCGTGGTGAGTGAGGACGGTCGGGTGGAGCTTTTATTTTGCAGAAGGCGGTGACGTCATTCATGACATTCCGTCTCCTGCTCAAGGCAGGAAGAGAAGACCGGAAGACAAAGAGGCAGACTTCGCCCTCAAGAACAGAAAATCCAGGAGGCACGTGACCAGGAGGTAGATCTCAGGAACGGCTAGACTGTGAAAGGTAAGTATGTTACCCCTTTAAGAGGCACATGTCTGCTTTTTTCTATTTATTATTAAGGAACCATTCATTCCATGGCATTATACACATGAAAAGGGGTAAACATACATAAATTAAAACAATTGCAATAAGCATGAACAAGACAAGTAACAAACTAGTTCGGAGGAAAAGAGGACTCAATGAGGGCTTATGCAGCGATTCCCTGGGGAGCCAGTGTAGAGGATAGGAGTGGTACTGACCCTGATGAAGTATTATGCCACTTTGTACTTCCTCAAGTCGTTGCACTCTAGAGATTATTGGTCTATTGAAATTATAGAACTAGAGAATGAGGCTAGAGCTAAACATATATTTTTTTAATTTAATAAGTGCAACGTAGAACTTGAAGGACATACAGTAGCAGCAGGCTTTAGGTGCAATTCCTCTCTATAACCAGCAAGGAATCTGAAGGTAGGTTAGAAGGTGTCACAGACGTTCCCGTGGCCGATACCAGGAGAGACTGGCAACTCGTGGGTTAAATTGACACGTTCACTGTGGATCTTATTGTGTCTGTGTTTTGGTGAATGCCACACCCCTTGCTTCAGGTGTTGCTTGTTGGTAAACTACCTTTCCCATAAGTAGCAGCTTCTCACTCTTGAAGGTGCGGTTTATAGATTTTCTTCCTGCCTTCTAACTAGCTGGTCCGTTGCACTCTGGTGCTTCTGGAGTTGCCAGTTTTCTACTTTCAGATAAGTCTTATTTCTTATTGTTTTGTGTTTGTTATATTCCCTATTGTTTGTATCTGGGCCTGAGACAGAGACTTATATTCGTCCATCTGGGAGGAATGGGTTGTCTCTGGTCCAAACCTCATTCCAGGACCTTATAGGGATATAAGGGTTTAGGTATCCAGCATATGAAAATTCCTACCATCAAGGATTAGGGTTGTTTAGGAGGTGTCCTGTTTCTTCCCTAGTTTCCAGGCCCAGTTACTGTTGCCCTTCCCTCCTGTGTTTAGTGTGGAGTTTTTCGCCCACTCTGATCGTGACAGTTAGATGGCTGCAATTCCGCACTTAGATGAAACTGGCCTAATGGTTGTTTGGTGATGAATGGCTTGGCTCTAATCCCACACCTTACAGCAGTTTCTGTAGATGCACGGTCTGGAATTTCAAGGCTTCACTTGAGATTCAGAATTGGAGTAATTCTCTCTGGAGAGCAGGAGCTTAGGCAGTATACTTCCTCTCCTCTCTGTGTCCAGACAGGAACCCCCGCTCTTGGAAGAGAGCAGGACCAGCCCTTTTCTACCAAGAGAGGAGGAACAGAGTGGTTAACCCTGTTCCTGCCAACCTTTGCCATCCCTTCCTTGCTGGGAACTACAGGCAGAAGCAAACACACAATACATAACAATATAATTTTTAGTACCCCCAGGTCAGGGGTACTACACGTACAAGAGATGGGGGAAGGATACAATGGGTGACGGTAAAGCTGGTCATACAGTGGTATAGCAGCAGCCAGTTTACTGTAGGTTGTAGGCTTGTCTGAAGAGTTGGGTTTTCAGTTTTTTTTGGTAGTTGAGCATTTTATATGTTGGGGTAGAGAGTTTCAGAGTATGGGGGCTGCATTGGAGAACTCTTGGATGTGATTGTTGAAAGAGCAGATAAGAGGAGAGTAGAAAAGGAGGCCTTGTGAGGATTGGAGACTCCTTGTAGGAAAGTACCAGGAGATCAAGTCACCGATGTATGGAGAGGACAGGTTGTGGATGGCCTTGTATGTCATAGTTAGTGTTTTGCACTGGATTCTTTGGGCAGTGGGGAGCCAGTGGTCCTAAACAGATGAAAGCTGGCTTAGATTTCACCTATAATTTATGCCATTTTCCTGGTGTAAATCATAGAAAATATATGCCTGGACTCACCTCTTTTTATCCCAACCCCATCCTGCTTCTGCAGTGCTCAGTTTTAATAGGCGTAAATAGGGAAAAAGTGAAATTTTTTGCTACTTTTGGCAAATAGCCCATGATACATCAGGCCGAGAGTCTCTATATGCTAAATTTAATTTTGAGGATTTTTAGTCTTTATATAGGGCCACATTTACTCCATGACCAAAAGTATATATACACCCAAGAAACCACAACCATTGTTCTTCTATTACTCCGGATCGTAAGGGAAACAATTCTGATGATCAAATCATTTTGGAGGATTATTGTATATGCAGGTCCCTAATATACGGTATTTGTGTGTGTTTACTTTTGGTTTACCATAGGTGAGATTAGACATCCATTGTCTACATACAGTACTACATACACTCCTGTTAAAAGGATAGCTTGGTGACATGAACCAGCACCCAGGGGGTGACAGTTTGTAATTGGTCTAGAACCTGATCTTCTTGATGTTCACCCCAACTTACACCTTCTAGAGGGATCAAACCTTCTAAGCTTTGAGGGCTGTTGACAGCTTCTCTTTCTGACTCCATACATATGTACACACCCTTGGAGAGAGAGGCATAAGCCTCTGCCTGAGAAATCTGACAGCAGCTTTTCTTCAGTAAAAACAAAGGATCTGACATTCTGGAATCCTGATAAAAGATGTCATTGGAATGTCAGGCCATTCTCATACATATAGATGGCCGATCAGCCCCAACAAGACCGGTGGCTTCAGCCAACATTCATCTAATGCGTATAGGCAACTCTAGATGACTTACTCTCTTTGTAGGAACTGTATTGTATTTTTTTGTAAAATGTAGAGAATTATTTTAAAGGAAAAGTAAATAACAAAAGAACTGTATGGTGACAGAACAATCCATCAACAAATAGGGCTAAAAATGTGAATGGTTTATAACAGTGAAAGAAAACATTCAAGGTCAACACAAAGAGCTTGCAGGTGAACTTTTCAACCAATGCACTGGGCAGATGACAAGGCGGCTTCAAGTGAGATAAGAGATTCTAGTCAAGGTTCATCTTCATGTCTTTATTCTTCAGCAAGAAGAATGTTTATAGAAAAACATCAAGATTTTTTTTTTCTTTACCATTATTTGACTTACGGTAACTATTGAACGTGCATTATCTGAAATGGTAGATAGTGACAACCGTCTTCCTTCAGATAATAGCAATAAAATCCTTCTTGGTTGGTGTGGGGCTTTCTATAGAAGTTCTGATGAATTTACAGTATGGTGTAGACACAATGGGAAGGAATATTTTATCTACACAAAAGGGGGGGGGGGAGTACTCAGTAGTCTTTGTTTATCCTTGTAATTGACTTAAAGGACCTATTCCCAGGATCAGTCTGGTTTCACTGGCTCTAAGAATAATTCCATTAACAGGTCATAAGACATAATGAGAAAACATCTTTAAAGGGGTGGGACACCCAAAACCCAAGCATGGCCAGGCCCACGGAAGTGAGCTAGGTTCTGGCTCCATTGCTCCCTTCGTACACCGCCGGTCTCGTACCTACTCCGGTCAACATCTTTTTGACAAGGGTAACGTAATTACAGTTACACGTTACCATTGCAGCCAGTCATTCAAACAAGATGTTGATATGGCTACACCCGGGACCAGTGGTGCAGAAGGTGAAGTGATGGAGCTGGAACCCAGCATGCAAGTATGCTTACTACTATTGGTCCAGTCACACTGGGGGAAGGGGGGAGTGGAAAACAGCACTGCAAATGTGGAAAACCCCTTAAATGGGTTCAGGACCAGGGTCATTTTAATCTTTAAACTTCAGTCATTGTCTACCATAAATGTTAATATTGGGTCTAGCATTGCAACAGTGATTTTGACAAATCATTTTTTAGGGGAATGGTTAGTTTTTTGTGCTTTTAATTTAACACATTTTCAAACTTTTTTATATCTATGGTGTATCTCTCAAAAGCCAGACCTTTGAGGAACTTTAATATGATTATCTGCTGTAGCTATGGCCGTTACAGGTGTAATTTGCCTAGTAAAAGTGACAATTATCACTGCTAGGTCTGTGCTGGGGCTAGTTAGACTCAGCAGCGGCCTTCTAGAACCAAGATCTCAGCAAACATATGACTAGTCACATGACTACAGGACTAGCTTCTGTCTTCTCCCTTGGGACCTGGACATTTTTCACAGCAGGGGTTCAGCTGCCCACTTATTCGGCTAAAGCCTGTGCCGTAAACATGCTTTGGTGCAGGCTTTAGGGACCTGCCATAAAGATATAATAGGTGGTCCATAACCAGTTAAATTAGTCAGGGACAGTGTGGAGAACAGGAGCTCCATTGTAAAGGTAAAATTAAGCTCCTATCAGGTGCTGATGGGCACCAACACATTTCTAATAGCCCATAACAGGGCCTTCCTTTTTCCACTTCTATTGAGCATCTGTGGAGACTAGTGATGAGCGGGAGGTGCCATATTCGATTTAGCGATATTTTGTGAATATTCGATTGAATATTCGTGTTATATTCGTCGAAATCGAATATTCGTAATTATTCCAATGATCGCGAATAATATGCGATTTAATTAATGGCGTATTGCGATTTTTCCTTTGATAGTATAAGGCAACGTTCCTATGACTAATTGACTATGGCTAGGCTAATATGTGTATTTTACGAAATTTCGTAATATTGCTCTAACTTCGTCTTTTAGAATATTACGAATATTCTAAAAGACGAAGTTAGAGCAATATTACGAAATTTCGTAAAATACACATATAGATTGTAATTTAGCTAATATAGTGCTATAATCCTTTTTTTTTCTCAAATTTTTTTTGCCTCTTCTGAACTTAAGTTTTGTAAAATATGTACACTATTAAAAAAATTACTATAGCAGTATATTAGCTAAATTACAATCTATGTGTATTTTACGAAATTTCGTAATATTGCTCTAACTTCGTCTTTTAGAATATTCGTAATATTGCTCTAACTTCGTCTTTTAGAATATTCGTTATATTGCTCTAACTTCGTCTTTTAGAATATTACGAATATTCTAAAAGACGAAGTTAGAGCAATATTAAGAATATACGTAAAAAGTTGAAATCGCAATGCGATTAATATAACTCGAAGTAATCGCATGGCGATTTCAACTTAGCACTGCTATATTCCATATTAGGCTAGAATTAACGAATATGGAATATAGCAGTGTTAAGTTGAAATCGCAATCTGATTAATTCAAGTTATATTAATCGCATTGCGATTTCAACTTTTTACGTATATTCTTAATATTGCTCTAACTTTGTCTTTTAGAATATTCGTAATATTCTAAAAGACGAAGTTAGAGCAATATTACGAATATTCTAAAAGACGAATTTAGAGCAATATTACGAAATTTCGTAAAATTGTAATTTAGCTAATATGGAATATAGCAGTGCTAAGTTGAAATCGCAATCCGATTAATTCAAGTTATAATAATCGAATTGCGATTTCAACTTAACACTGCTATATTCCATATTAGTTAATTCTAGCCTAATAGGCTAGAATTAACGAATATGGAATATAGCAGTGTTAAGTTGAAATCGCAATTCGATTATTATAACTTGAATTAATCGAATTGCGATTTCAATGTAATTCTCAAATCCGACAGTACATTCTAGTATATGGAGACGTTCCCATGGTGATGGGGACGCTCCATGAGCACGAAAGTCGGCAGAAGCGGCAACGGGCACTGACTGGAGCAGCTAAGAAGCCAGGAATCCAAAGGACAGGTAAGAACAACTTTAGGGAAGTGGGAAAGAAAAAAATATAACAATAAAAAAAAAAAAAAAAATGAATATTCGATTTCGCGAATATATAGAACTATATTCTAAATATTCGCGAAATCTCGAAATTGCGATATTCGAGAAAAAAATTTGCAATTCGAATATTCGCGCTCAACACTAGTGGAGACCACCTCCCTGTACAATGTTTCCCACTCTATTAAAATGGGGATGAATCCAACCAGCAGCCCTGTAGAAGCTGCGTAGACTGTCATTGCTGTAGATATTCTTTTGTTTCCGACATCCCTTTACTTCAATTGCATAAGAGGCTCTTTTGACATCAGGACTAGAGTGGAACCATCATTGATATATGCTGGAAGTATGCAACTTTATAGGCAAAAAGTAACATATGCTATCCATAGGAACCTCTGAATGGGATAGCATAGCCCTCCATTATTCCTTACAGTGGGCATGTTACTGTGGCACTTGCCCAGAATACAGTAGGTCAAAATGACTCTCTTTTGGCACATGGGCCCCTGTGGGTGTGTTTGGATTATACACCAGAAATAAAGGAATATACTTTTTTCATTTCATTTTGGATATTCAAACATTTTGAATATGGTGTATCTCCTGATTTAATGCATTTACTCTGACCATTAGAGGCGAATCTCTACTCCTGATGATGGCAGTAGTTCTTCATTCCAAATGATTTTCCTTTACCTTGTTAGTTACAATTTCTCAAGCTGGAGTGGGTGTTATACTTCTGACGTTGGTGGTGAAAACTGTGTTTTCAAGAACCTAATGTCAAGACAGTGTGAAATATAGCAGAAAGGTCAAAGAAAATCAGAAAGCAAATATGACCTTTAAGCTTGGCGGGTGTAGGTCATTAGAGACTGCTGTCTAGGCTCTCTTATCAGAGTTGAACAGATAAATGTTGCGTCAAAGGAAATAGACATAGACAACTAGCATGTTTTATATCTCATCTTTACATCATAATGCTGCTGTCCTCCGTCATATACAGTGATAACAAGAGTGTGTACAGGTCACTGTCTACTACAAGATCAGCATACTCCTCTCCTGCTGTTGTCATCATTGGCATGATCTTATTGACTAAAGAATGATGTCCTTCTGTCCACCTGCTTCATAACATTAACCTCTATACTCATAGTTACATAGTTAATACGGTTGAAAACAGACATAAGTACATCAAGTTCAACCAAGGGATAGGTGGGGACGCCAATACTCAATAACATAATAAGATTAGTTGACTGGTCACTGCCTCCTTTAAGGTCAGCAAACTGATATCCTGCTGCTGTCATCAGTGCTATAGAATGATCAGTCTTGACCCACCCCATAAAAGTGTTCCTATCACATACAGACCTCCCTTCACTAACATAATCACATGACGGGGCAGGTCACTGCCTCCCAGAAGATGAGCACACTCATGTTATGCTGCTGCTAAGTTCCCATGATCTGATTGGCTGTAGGACATTCTGTCACCACCCTCTTTACACATAGAGTCTTGCCTTCACCAACATGATCACAGAAGTGGACAGGTCACTGCCTCCCAGAAGATAAGCACACTTATATTCTGCTGCTGTCAAAGTTCCCATGATCTGATTGGCTATCCAACATTCTGTTTCCACCCACTTTACACATAGAGTCCTGCCTTCACCAACATGATCACAGAAATGGACAGGTCACTGCCTTCCAGAAGATAAGCACACTTATATTC
Source organism: Bufo gargarizans (assembly GCF_014858855.1). NCBI lineage: Eukaryota > Metazoa > Chordata > Amphibia > Anura > Bufonidae > Bufo > Bufo gargarizans. Next base: position 46,678,119 of record NC_058082.1, on the reverse strand, counting down.
TGCTGCTGTCAAAGTTCCCATGATCTGATTGGCTATCCAACATTCTGTCTCCACCCACTTTACACATTGAGCCCTGCCTTCACCAACATGATCACAGAAATGGACAGGTCACTGCCTTCCAGAAGATAAGCACACTTATGTTCTGCTGCTGTCAGTTCCCATGATCTGATTGGCTATCCAACATTCTGTCTCCACCCACTTTACACATAGAGCCCTGCCTTCACCAATATGATCACAGAAGTGGACAGGTCACTGCCTCCCAGAAGATAAGCACACTTATATTCTGCTGCTGTCAAAGTTCCCAAATCAGAACAACCCTAATCTGTTACTGTCATCTTTCCCGTGATCTATTTTAAATGTCTCCAGGTCACATTACACTACTTTTCAGTGACCTACTGCTCCCATCTTTTTAAAATGAAAACTAGGATAAGATTTGGGCAATAGTGTAGGAAATGTACGTAAAATTCTACAAAAAAAATCCCAACAACTCCTCCTTTACTGTAATGAATCCTGGCTAATATTGAAATGAAACAAATATACAAATAATTGTTATGTTTTAGAAGAGCCGCCATTTCTTTCCTTTTCCATACCACAGATGAGAGCTTTCTGGCTGTAAGGCAACTGGCTGCAGCTTGAGCCCTTCTCCACTGCTCGGTCTGCGATAGGTGACTAGAACCACTGACTAGGGCTCACCCTCACCAGTCAACTTCAAGCCAAAAATGAAATGGATCAGTAAGAATTTATCAGCTGTGTTATCTGCAAAATGCCTGCTTCAGGGACGCCGGAAACTCCTAAAGACTGACAAACACCGTGGCAAGTACAGATGTAGCAGGGTTAACACACAAACTCTTAACTCAAATTTCTTAACTCATCTCGTTATCTTGAAACAAAAGCCATTGAAAAGCAATTGAAGGTGTTTGCTTAACGCATTTAGTTTAGATAACAAGTCTCCTAAAGCATGAGTGTTAACTCTACTACATCTGTACTTTTGTCTGGGAACCATATAGGAATATTAACATGAAGAAAAATGTTATGCAGCCCTTTGAAAAACGTTCCGTCTCCTTCAGTTCATGTAATTGATACATTCTCTCTCTCTCTAACAAAATTGTGTCTTTGTATGTGGGTGCAAACGCAGGCATGTAAATGGAGAACGCTGTCGGATTTGCGATTTAATGAGTCTCCTAGGGAAAAAGAAATGCTCAAAGAAATAAATGGAGAAGAATTAGAGGATGTATATTGAAGAGCTCGTTGGAAAGAATGCAGCGTGGTGGTTTACAGCAGCCCATGGCATCGCGGCAGATATTTCACTGCTGGACATTGCATATTATGGTATATTTCTATAGATTCGGATTGTCAACTCAATTCTCACTGTTGTGTGGCATGGTGCTCTGCTCTTGGTCATAGAGGATGGTCTTTAACCCCTTAGTGACCAAGCCTGTTTGGGCCTTTATGACCAAGCGTTTTTCTTCCTTTTTTCATGGTCTCGTTCCAAGAGCTATAACTATTTTATTTTTTTCGTCTATATAGCTTTATGAGGGCTTGTTTTTTACGGGACAAGTTGTAGTTTTTAATGGCACCATTTTGAGGTACACATAACTTTCTGATTAACTTTTATTAACTCTTTCTGGGAGGGAGATGGGGAAAAATAGCAATACTGCCACTGCGTTTTTACATTATAAATTTTACGGCGTTCATTTTTCGGTACAAATAACATAATATCTTTATTCTCTGGGTCAGTACGATTACAGTGATACTAAATACTTATAATTTTTTTTTTACGTTTTACAACTTTTTTTTTTCCAATAAAACCCCTTTTATTAACCAAAAAAATGATTTTGCATTGCCACTTCACAAGACCCATAACTTTTTTTTCTTTTTCTATGGAGTTGTGTGAGGGCTTGATTTTTGAAGGACAACTTGTATTTTTCATTGGTATCATTTTGGAGTAAATGGCGCTTTTTGATCGCTTGTTATTACGTTTTTTTCGGTGGAAACTAAGAATAAATGAGAAATTCTGTCTTTTTTTTTTTTATTATTTTTTTTTTACGGCGTTCACAATAGGGGATAATTTATGTAATATTTATGTAGTCCGGGTCTTTATGGACGCGGCAATACCAAACATATGGGGGATATTTTCTTTTTGCAATTTTTTTCATTGAAAAGCGCATTTTCAATGGAAAAAAAAAGCATATTTTTTTATTTTATGGAATTTTTTTATTTAATAAGTGTGTACTTTTTTTTCTATTTTTTTTACTACTTAAAAGTCCCACAAGGGGACTATAATGTACAGTATTTTGATTGCTTTTAAAATGTAATGCATTATCTCTATAAAGCATTACATTTCAATAGCAATGCATTTCAAACATTGACCAGCAGGCTGCGCCAGAGAGGCACAGCCTGCTGGAAATAACTACAGACAGGCTCGGGGCCCTGAACGGAAGCAAGGTAAGCTTCCGAACACATCAGCACCCCGCGATCGCATTTTTGGGGTGCTGATGGGAGACAGAGGGAGTCCGCTCCCTCTGTCACCACTTTACATGCAGCGGGCGCCATTGCGCCCGGCATGTAAAGGGTTAAACAGCCCAGATCGGCACACACGGGGGAGCTGTGCAGTGCTTAAAAACGCGGCGGCCCAGCCTAAGGCCCCTTAGTGACCGCTGTAAAAACACGAATGGGTGGTCACTAAGGGGTTAAAGGGTTGTCTATTTTGTAAAATTTATTTCAATGTACTCTACTCTATTAGGGAATTCTCAGTTAATAGAGAGGGGTCTCTTCCTTAGGATCCCTTCAGGACTTCTTGGGCAGAGTGGTTACAAAGAGTCTCTCTCCCTCACTATCTCTGGAAGTCCTGTCCTATATTGCACACAAACATCCCATTGACTTGAGTAGGCGATGTGTAATGCTTAATTTCCTCTGTGGCGGCGCTGCAGGGAATTGAAACAAGAGTGAGCACAGGTCACTGTCTACTACAAGATCAGCATACTCCTCTCCTGCTGTTTGGCATCATTGGCATGATCTTATTGACTAAAGAATTATGTGTTTCTGTCCACCTGCTTCATAACACTAACCTCCATGGCATACAGTACTCTATACTCAATACCATAATAAGATTAGTGGACTGGTCACTGCCTCCTCTCAGGTCAGCAAACTCATATCCTGCTGCCGTCATCGGTGCTATAGAATGATCAGTCTTCACCCACCCCATAAAAGTGCTCCTATCACATACAGACCTCCCCTCACTAACATCATCACATGACGGGGCAGGTCACTGCCTCCCAGAAGATAAGCACACTCATGTTCTGCTGCTGTTTAAGTTCCCATAGTCTGATTGGCTGTAGGACATTATGTCACCACCGTCTTTACATATAGAGCCCTGCCTTGCTGAGAAATAAATTAAGTCGTAATATATGCAAATGAGCCTCTAGGAGCAATGGGGGCGTTACCGTTACACCTAGAGGCTCTGCTCTCTCTGCAACTGCCACGCCCTCTGCACCTTGATTGACAGGGCCCGGTGTGATGATGTTTACACTGCCTGGCTCTGTCCTGGGATTGAGCCGCGCCTAGGCCACCGATGAACGTGATGTCACTGCCTACAAAGAGACTGCAGTGCTCACAGGAGCCTCCTCAAACAGCTGATCAGCAGAAGTGTCGGGAGACAGACCTCCCACCCATCTGATATTAATGACCTATCCTGAGGATAGGTCATCATTATCAACATCTCTGACAACCCCTTTGATATTGCACACAACTGAGGGTTTGCATCAGCCATAGGTAATCGTTTGTGAACTGAATATTTTAGCAACACTAGTCTTTCTATTCTCCTCACCATTTGATACTTTGTTTCAGTGTAGGAAAAATGTATCAACCTCCATTGTCCAGACTGGATACATTATAGAAAAACTGTCAGCTGCGAGAAACAGTGTCCATGTCATCACCATGAAATGATGCGGAAACTGAGGGGCGAGTGTAAAGCCCTGTTTGGTGTAGGAAGTCATCACACACTGGCTTCTGATGGACATCTGTGCCTAGCGCTCTAAGAGACCTCTTTGGCAGGTAATCTAGGGGCATTTGTGACTGTCTCTCTGTGTGACAGGCGCATTGGAGTCCATCTGAGACACTGTGTGTGGACATCTGAGAAAAACATAGCAAACCATATAAAACATATACTCAAAGCAAGTGTAAAACCAATATGATGCCAAATATAAAAAGTGATCGATATAGCCCTAGAAAAAGCAATAATAAACTCCACTACATATCATCACCTTTGCCCTGTAGGTCATTCGGTACAGCGTCGCTGCTTTAAGAAAAATACATACCATTATAGCCATGTAATCAGCTCTGTAGATGGTTGCCTCTCTGCTTATAGACTTCAGCAGAGAAAACTGTTATGTGCTTCATATTGGTAACTATATTATGTTACAGAATTTTCTGTAATATTTGTCGGGAGTAGGGATGAGCGAACCCGAACTGTATAGTTCGGGTTCGTACCGAATTTTGGGGTGTCCGTGACACGGACCCGAACCCGGACATTTTCGTAAAAGTCCGGGTTCGGGTTCGGTGTTCGTCGCTTTCTTCGCGCTTTTGTGACGCTTTCTTGGCGCTTTTTGAAAGGCTGCAAAGCAGCCAATCAACAAGCGTCATACTACTTGCCCCAAGAGGCCATCACAGCCATGCCTACTATTGGCATGGCTGTGATTGGCCAGAGCACCATGTGACCCAGCCTCTATTTAAGCTGGAGTCACATAGCGCCGCCCGTCACTCTGCTCTGATTAGCGTAGGGAGAGGTTGCGGCTGCGACAGTAGGGCGAGATTAGGCAGATTAACTCCTCCAAAGGACTTGATTAACTGATCGATCTGCAGCTGTGGATCATTGAGCTGCTGATCCTCAATTGCTCACTGTTTTTAGGCTGCACAGACCGTTTGTCAGTCTCATTTTTCTGGGGTGATCGGCGGCCATTTTGTGTCTTGTGGTGCGCCAGCACAAGCTGCGACCAAGTGCATTTAACCCTCAATGGTGTGGTTGTTTTTTGGCTAAAGCCTACATCAGGGTGAAGCTGTGACACCAAGTGCATTTAACCAGCAATAGTCTGTTCATTTTTTGGCCATATACAAAATCAGGGGCAAGCTGCGCCTGTCACCAAGTGCATTTAACCCTCAATGGTGTGGTTGTTTTTTGGCTAAAGCCTACATCAGGGTGAAGCTGTCACACCAAGTGCATTTAACCAGCAATAGTCTGTTCATTTTTTGGCCATATACAAAATCAGGGGCAAGCTGCGCCTGTCACCAAGTGCATTTAACCCTCAATGGTGTGGTTGTTTTTTGGCTAAAGCCTACATCAGGGTGAAGCTGTCACACCAAGTGCATTTAACCAGCAATAGTCTGTTCATTTTTTGGCCATATACAAAATCAGGGGCAAGCTGCGCCTGTCACCAAGTGCATTTAACCCTCAATGGTGTGGTTGTTTTTTGGCTAAAGCCTACATCAGGGTGAAGCTGTCACACCAAGTGCATTTAACCAGCAATAGTCTGTTCATTTTTTGGCCATATCCCAGTCTAATTCTGTCACTAAATCCATACCGGTCACCCAGCGCCTAAATACTAGGCCTCAAATTTATATCCAGCTAAATCTGTCCCTAGTGCTGTAGCTGGGCGAGTTATTTAGTGTCCGTTCAAGCACATTTCTTGTTCTGGGTTGAAATACAATTCCCAATTTAGCAATTTCATAATTTAGTGGTTCCTGCTATATCAGAGCTCTTTGAAATCTATCCCAAAAAGGGTATATAATATTGAAGGTGCACATAGGGTCATTCAGAGTAACTTCACACACACCCGCTACTGTGTATTTCCAAGTCTAATTCTGTCACTAAATCCATACCGGTGACCCAGCGCCTAAATACTAGGCCTCAAATTTAATTCCCTCTAAATCTCTCGTTACCCACCGCTGTACTGTTGTTGCTGGGCAAGATATTTAGTGTCCGTCAAAGCACATTTTTTGTTCTGGGTTGAAGTACAATTCCCAATTTAGCAATTTCATAATTTAGTGGTTTCTGCTATATCAGAGCTATTTGAAATCTATCCCAAAAAGGGTATATAATATTGAAGGTGCACATAGGGTCATTCAGAATAACTTCACACACACCCGCTACTGTGTATTTCCAAGTCTAATTCTGTCACTAAACCCATACCTGTCACCCAGCGCCTAAATACTAGGCCTCAAATTTAAATCCCTCTAAATCTCTCGTTACCGTTGTCCTGTTGTAGCTGGGAAAGTTATTTAGTGCCCGTCAAAGCACATTTTTTGTTCTGGGTTGAAGTACAATTCCCAATTTAGCAATTTCATAATTTAGTGGTTCCTGCTATATCAGAGCTATTTGAAATCTATCCCAAAAAGGGTATATAATATTGAAGGTGCACATAGGGTCATTCAGAATAACTTCACACACACCCGCTACTGTGTATTTCCAAGTCTAATTCTGTCACTAAATCCATACCGGTGACCCAGCGCCTAAATACTAGGCCTCAAATTTAATTCCCTCTAAATCTCTCGTTACCCACCGCTGTACTGTTGTTGCTGGGCAAGATATTTAGTGTCCGTCAAAGCACATTTTTTGTTCTGGGTTGAAGTACAATTCCCAATTTAGCAATTTCATAATTTAGTGGTTTCTGCTATATCAGAGCTATTTGAAATCTATCCCTAAAAGGGTATATAATATTGAAGGTGCACATAGGGTCATTCAGAATAACTTCACACACACCCGCTACTGTGTATTTCCAAGTCTAATTCTGTCACTAAACCCATACCTGTCACCCAGCGCCTAAATACTAGGCCTCAAATTTATATCCAGCTAAATCTGTCCCTAGTGCTGTAGCTGGGCGAGTTATTTAGTGTCCGTTCAAGCACATTTCTTGTTCTGGGTTGAAATACAATTCCCAATTTAGCAATTTCATAATTTAGAGGTTCCTGCTATATCAGAGCTCTTTGAAATCTATCCCAAAAAGGGTATATAATATTGAAGGTGCACATAGGGTCATTCAGAGTAACTTCACACACACCCGCTACTGTGTATTTCCAAGTCTAATTCTGTCACTAAATCCATACCGGTGACCCAGCGCCTAAATACTAGGCCTCAAATTTAATTCCCTCTAAATCTCTCGTTACCCACCGCTGTACTGTTGTTGCTGGGCAAGATATTTAGTGTCCGTCAAAGCACATTTTTTGTTCTGGGTTGAAGTACAATTCCCAATTTAGCAATTTCATAATTTAGTGGTTTCTGCTATATCAGAGCTATTTGAAATCTATCCCAAAAAGGGTATATAATATTGAAGGTGCACATAGGGTCATTCAGAATAACTTCACACACACCCGCTACTGTGTATTTCCAAGTCTAATTCTGTCACTAAACCCATACCTGTCACCCAGCGCCTAAATACTAGGCCTCAAATTTAAATCCCTCTAAATCTCTCGTTACCGTTGTCCTGTTGTAGCTGGGAAAGTTATTTAGTGCCCGTCAAAGCACATTTTTTGTTCTGGGTTGAAGTACAATTCCCAATTTAGCAATTTCATAATTTAGTGGTTCCTGCTATATCAGAGCTATTTGAAATCTATCCCAAAAAGGGTATATAATATTGAAGGTGCACATAGGGTCATTCAGAATAACTTCACACACACCCGCTACTGTGTATTTCCAAGTCTAATTCTGTCACTAAATCCATACCGGTGACCCAGCGCCTAAATACTAGGCCTCAAATTTAATTCCCTCTAAATCTCTCGTTACCCACCGCTGTACTGTTGTTGCTGGGCAAGATATTTAGTGTCCGTCAAAGCACATTTTTTGTTCTGGGTTGAAGTACAATTCCCAATTTAGCAATTTCATAATTTAGTGGTTTCTGCTATATCAGAGCTATTTGAAATCTATCCCTAAAAGGGTATATAATATTGAAGGTGCACATAGGGTCATTCAGAATAACTTCACACACACCCGCTACTGTGTATTTCCAAGTCTAATTCTGTCACTAAACCCATACCTGTCACCCAGCGCCTAAATACTAGGCCTCAAATTTATATCCAGCTAAATCTGTCCCTAGTGCTGTAGCTGGGCGAGTTATTTAGTGTCCGTTCAAGCACATTTCTTGTTCTGGGTTGAAATACAATTCCCAATTTAGCAATTTCATAATTTAGTGGTTCCTGCTATATCAGAGCTCTTTGAAATCTATCCCAAAAAGGGTATATAATATTGAAGGTGCACATAGGGTCATTCAGAGTAACTTCACACACACCCGCTACTGTGTATTTCCAAGTCTAATTCTGTCACTAAATCCATACCGGTGACCCAGCGCCTAAATACTAGGCCTCAAATTTAATTCCCTCTAAATCTCTCGTTACCCACCGCTGTACTGTTGTTGCTGGGCAAGATATTTAGTGTCCGTCAAAGCACATTTTTTGTTCTGGGTTGAAGTACAATTCCCAATTTAGCAATTTCATAATTTAGTGGTTTCTGCTATATCAGAGCTATTTGAAATCTATCCCAAAAAGGGTATATAATATTGAAGGTGCACATAGGGTCATTCAGAATAACTTCACACACACCCGCTACTGTGTATTTCCAAGTCTAATTCTGTCACTAAACCCATACCTGTCACCCAGCGCCTAAATACTAGGCCTCAAATTTAAATCCCTCTAAATCTCTCGTTACCGTTGTCCTGTTGTAGCTGGGAAAGTTATTTAGTGCCCGTCAAAGCACATTTTTTGTTCTGGGTTGAAGTACAATTCCCAATTTAGCAATTTCATAATTTAGTGGTTCCTGCTATATCAGAGCTATTTGAAATCTATCCCAAAAAGGGTATATAATATTGAAGGTGCACATAGGGTCATTCAGAATAACTTCACACACACCCGCTACTGTGTATTTCCAAGTCTAATTCTGTCACTAAATCCATACCGGTGACCCAGCGCCTAAATACTAGGCCTCAAATTTAATTCCCTCTAAATCTCTCGTTACCCACCGCTGTACTGTTGTTGCTGGGCAAGATATTTAGTGTCCGTCAAAGCACATTTTTTGTTCTGGGTTGAAGTACAATTCCCAATTTAGCAATTTCATAATTTAGTGGTTTCTGCTATATCAGAGCTATTTGAAATCTATCCCAAAAAGGGTATATAATATTGAAGGTGCACATAGGGTCATTCAGAATAACTTCACACACACCCGCTACTGTGTATTTCCAAGTCTAATTCTGTCACTAAACCCATACCTGTCACCCAGCGCCTAAATACTAGGCCTCAAATTTAAATCCCTCTAAATCTCTCGTTACCGTTGTCCTGTTGTAGCTGGGAAAGTTATTTAGTGCCCGTCAAAGCACATTTTTTGTTCTGGGTTGAAGTACAATTCCCAATTTAGCAATTTCATAATTTAGTGGTTCCTGCTATATCAGAGCTATTTGAAATCTATCCCAAAAAGGGTATATAATATTGAAGGTGCACATAGGGTCATTCAGAATAACTTCACACACACCCGCTACTGTGTATTTCCAAGTCTAATTCTGTCACTAAATCCATACCGGTGACCCAGCGCCTAAATACTAGGCCTCAAATTTAATTCCCTCTAAATCTCTCGTTACCCACCGCTGTACTGTTGTTGCTGGGCAAGATATTTAGTGTCCGTCAAAGCACATTTTTTGTTCTGGGTTGAAGTACAATTCCCAATTTAGCAATTTCATAATTTAGTGGTTTCTGCTATATCAGAGCTATTTGAAATCTATCCCTAAAAGGGTATATAATATTGAAGGTGCACATAGGGTCATTCAGAATAACTTCACACACACCCGCTACTGTGTATTTCCAAGTCTAATTCTGTCACTAAACCCATACCTGTCACCCAGCGCCTAAATACTAGGCCTCAAATTTATATCCAGCTAAATCTGTCCCTAGTGCTGTAGCTGGGCGAGTTATTTAGTGTCCGTTCAAGCACATTTCTTGTTCTGGGTTGAAATACAATTCCCAATTTAGCAATTTCATAATTTAGTGGTTCCTGCTATATCAGAGCTCTTTGAAATCTATCCCAAAAAGGGTATATAATATTGAAGGTGCACATAGGGTCATTCAGAGTAACTTCACACACACCCGCTACTGTGTATTTCCAAGTCTAATTCTGTCACTAAATCCATACCGGTGACCCAGCGCCTAAATACTAGGCCTCAAATTTAATTCCCTCTAAATCTCTCGTTACCCACCGCTGTACTGTTGTTGCTGGGCAAGATATTTAGTGTCCGTCAAAGCACATTTTTTGTTCTGGGTTGAAGTACAATTCCCAATTTAGCAATTTCATAATTTAGTGGTTTCTGCTATATCAGAGCTATTTGAAATCTATCCCAAAAAGGGTATATAATATTGAAGGTGCACATAGGGTCATTCAGAATAACTTCACACACACCCGCTACTGTGTATTTCCAAGTCTAATTCTGTCACTAAACCCATACCTGTCACCCAGCGCCTAAATACTAGGCCTCAAATTTAAATCCCTCTAAATCTCTCGTTACCGTTGTCCTGTTGTAGCTGGGAAAGTTATTTAGTGCCCGTCAAAGCACATTTTTTGTTCTGGGTTGAAGTACAATTCCCAATTTAGCAATTTCATAATTTAGTGGTTCCTGCTATATCAGAGCTATTTGAAATCTATCCCAAAAAGGGTATATAATATTGAAGGTGCACATAGGGTCATTCAGAATAACTTCACACACACCCGCTACTGTGTATTTCCAAGTCTAATTCTGTCACTAAATCCATACCGGTGACCCAGCGCCTAAATACTAGGCCTCAAATTTAATTCCCTCTAAATCTCTCGTTACCCACCGCTGTACTGTTGTTGCTGGGCAAGATATTTAGTGTCCGTCAAAGCACATTTTTTGTTCTGGGTTGAAGTACAATTCCCAATTTAGCAATTTCATAATTTAGTGGTTTCTGCTATATCAGAGCTATTTGAAATCTATCCCTAAAAGGGTATATAATATTGAAGGTGCACATAGGGTCATTCAGAATAACTTCACACACACCCGCTACTGTGTATTTCCAAGTCTAATTCTGTCACTAAATCCATACCGGTGACCCAGCGCCTAAATACTAGGCCTCAAATTTAATTCCCTCTAAATCTCTCGTTACCCACCGTTGTACTGTTGTTGCTGGGCAAGATATTTAGTGTCCGTCAAAGCACATTTTTTGTTCTGGGTTGAAGTACAATTCCCAATTTAGCAATTTCATAATTTAGTGGTTTCTGCTATATCAGAGCTATTTGAAATCTATCCCTAAAAGGGTATATAATATTCAAGGTGCACATTGGGTCATTCAGAATAACTTCACACACACACGCTTCTGTGCATTTCCAAGTCTAATTCTGTCACTAAATCCATACCGGTCACCCAGCGCCTAAATACTAGGCCTCAAATTTATATCCCGCTGAATTTGAATACAATACATTGGGCCAAATAATATATTTGTTGTTGTGGTGAACCATAACAATGAGAAAAACATCTAGTAAGGGACGCGGACGTGGACATGGTCGTGGTGGTGTTAGTGGACCCTCTGGTGCTGGGAGAGGACGTGGCCGTTCTGCCACATCCACACGTCCTAGTGTACCAACTACCTCAGGTCCCAGTAGCCGCCAGAATTTACAGCGATATATGGTGGGGCCCAATGCCGTTCTAAGGATGGTAAGGCCTGAGCAGGTACAGGCATTAGTCAATTGGGTGGCCGACAGTGGATCCAGCACGTTCACATTATCTCCCACCCAGTCTTCTGCAGAAAGCGCACAGATGGCGCCTGAAAACCAACCCCATCAGTCTGTCACATCACCCCCATGCATACCAGGGAAACTGTCTCAGCCTCAAGTTATGCAGCAGTCTCTTATGCTGTTTGAAGACTCCGCTGGCAGGGTTTCCCAAGGGCATCCACCTAGCCCTTCCCCAGCGGTGAAAGACATAGAATGCACTGACGCACAACCACTTATGTTTCCTGATGATGAGGACATGGGAATACCACCTCAGCATGTCTCTGATGATGACGAAACACAGGTGCCAACTGCTGCGTCTTTCTGCAGTGTGCAGACTGAACAGGAGGTCAGGGATCAAGACTGGGTGGAAGACGATGCAGGGGACGATGAGGTCCTAGACCCCACATGGAATGAAGGTCGTGCCACTGACTTTCACAGTTCGGAGGAAGAGGCAGTGGTGAGACCGAGCCAACAGCGTAGCAAAAGAGGGAGCAGTGGGCAAAAGCAGAACACCCGCCGCCAAGAGACTCCGCCTGCTACTGACCGCCGCCATCTGGGACCGAGCACCCCAAAGGCAGCTTCAAGGAGTTCCCTGGCATGGCACTTCTTCAAACAATGTGCTGACGACAAGACCCGAGTGGTTTGCACGCTGTGCCATCAGAGCCTGAAGCGAGGCATTAACGTTCTGAACCTGAGCACAACCTGCATGACCAGGCACCTGCATGCAAAGCATGAACTGCAGTGGAGTAAACACCTTAAAACCAAGGAAGTCACTCAGGCTCCCCCTGCTACCTCTTCTGCTGCTGCCGCCTCGGCCTATTCTGCTGCTGCCGCCTCGGCCTCTTCCTCCGCCTCTGGAGGAACGTTGGCACCTGCCGCCCAGCAAACAGGGGATGTACCACCAACACCACCACCACCACCTCCGTCACCAAGCGTCTCAACCATGTCACACGCCAGCGTTCAGCTCTCCATCTCACAAACATTTGATAGAAAGCGTAAATTCCCACCTAGCCACCCTCGATCCCTGGCCCTGAATGCCAGCATTTCTAAACTACTGGCCTATGAAATGCTGTCATTTAGGCTGGTGGACACAGACAGCTTCAAACAGCTCATGTCGCTTGCTGTCCCACAGTATGTTGTTCCCAGCCGGCACTACTTCTCCAAGAGAGCCGTGCCTTCCCTGCACAACCAAGTATCCGATAAAATCAAGTGTGCACTGCGCAACGCCATCTGTAGCAAGGTCCACCTAACCACAGATACGTGGACCAGTAAGCACGGCCAGGGACGCTATATCTCCCTAACTGCACACTGGGTAAATGTAGTGGCAGCTGGGCCCCAGGCGGAGAGCTGTTTGGCGCACGTCCTTCCGCCGCCAAGGATCGCAGGGCAACATTCTTTGCCTCCTGTTGCCACCTCCTCCTTCTCGGCTTCCTCCTCCTCTTCTTCCACCTGCTCATCCAGTCAGCCACACACCTTCACCACCAACTTCAGCACAGCCCGGGGTAAACGTCAGCAGGCCATTCTGAAACTCATATGTTTGGGGGACAGGCCCCACACCGCACAGGAGTTGTGGCGGGGTATAGAACAACAGACCGACGAGTGGTTGCTGCCGGTGAGCCTCAAGCCCGGCCTGGTGGTGTGTGATAATGGGCGAAATCTCGTTGCAGCTCTGGGACTAGCCAATTTGACGCACATCCCTTGCTTGGCGCATGTGCTGAATTTGGTGGTGCAGAAGTTCATTCACAACTACCCCGACATGTCAGAGCTGCTGCATAAAGTGCGGGCCGTCTGTTCGCGCTTCCGGCGTTCACATCCTGCTGCTGCTCGCCTGTCTGCGCTACAGCGTAACTTCGGCCTTCCCGCTCACCGCCTCATATGCGACGTGCCCACCAGGTGGAACTCCACCTTGCACATGCTGGACAGACTGTGCGAGCAGCAGCAGGCCATAGTGGAGTTTCAGCTGCAGCACGCACGGGTCAGTCGCACTACAGAACAGCACCACTTCACCACCAATGACTGGGCCTCCATGCGAGACCTGTGTGCCCTGTTGCGCTGTTTCGAGTACTCCACCAACATGGCCAGTGGCGATGACACCGTTATCAGCGTTACAATACCACTTCTATGTCTCCTTGAGAAAACACTTAGGGCGATGATGGAAGAGGAGGTGGCCCAGGAGGAGGAGGAGGAGGAGGAGGAAGAGGGGTCATTTTTAGCACTTTCAGGCCAGTCTCTTCGAAGTGACTCAGAGGGAGGTTTTTGGCAACAGCAGAGGCCAGGTACAAATGTGGCCAGCCAGGGCCCACTACTGGAGGACGAGGAGGACGAGGATGAGGAGGAGGTGGAGGAGGATGAGGATGAAGCATGGTCACAGCGGGGTGGCACCCAACGCAGCTCGGGTCCATCACTGGTGCGTGGCTGGGGGGAAAGGCAGGACGATGACGATACGCCTCCCACAGAGGACAGCTTGTCCTTATCCCTGGGCAGCCTGGCACACATGAGCGACTACATGCTGCAGTGCCTGCGCAACGACAGCAGAGTTGCCCACATTTTAACCTGTGCGGACTACTGGGTTGCCACCCTGCTGGATCCACGCTACAAAGACAATGTGCCCACCTTACTTCCTGCACTGGAGCGTGATAGGAAGATGCGCGAGTACAAGCGCACGTTGGTAGACACGCTACTGAGAGCATTCCCAAATGTCACAGGGGAACAAGTGGAAGCCCAAGGCCAAGGCAGAGGAGGAGCAAGAGGTCGCCAAGGCAGCTGTGTCACGGCCAGCTCCTCTGAGGGCAGGGTTAGCATGGCAGAGATGTGGAAAACTTTTGTCAACACGCCACAGCTAACTGCACCACCACCTGATACGCAACGTGTTAGCAGGAGGCAACATTTCACTAACATGGTGGAACAGTACGTGTGCACACCCCTCCACGTACTGACTGATGGTTCGGCCCCATTCAACTTCTGGGTCTCTAAATTGTCCACGTGGCCAGAGCTAGCCTTTTATGCCTTGGAGGTGCTGGCCTGCCCGGCAGCCAGCGTTTTGTCTGAACGTGTATTCAGCACGGCAGGGGGCGTCATTACAGACAAACGCAGCCGCCTGTCTACAGCCAATGTGGACAAGCTGACGTTCATAAAAATGAACCAGGCATGGATCCCACAGGACCTGTCCGTCCCTTGTCCAGATTAGACATTAACTACCTCCCCATAACCATATATTATTGGACTCCAGGGCACTTCCTCATTCAATCCTATTTTTATTTTCATTTTACCATTATATTGCGAGGCTACCCAAAGTTGAATGAACCTCTCCTCTGCCTGTGTGCTAGGCCTAAATATATGCCAATGGACTGTTGCAGTGGTGGGTGACGTGAAGCCTGATTCTCTGCTATGATATGAAGACTGATTCTCTGCTGACATGAAGCCAGATTCTCTGTTACGGGACCTCTCTCCTCTGCCTGGGTGCTGGGCCTAAATTTATGACAATGGACTGTTGCAGTGGTGGCTGACGTGAAGCCTGATTCTCTGCTATGACATGCAGACTGATTCTCTGCTGTCATGAAGCCAGATTGTCTGTTACGGGACCTCTCTGCTCTGCCTGTGTGCTAGGCCTAAATATATGCCAATGGACTGTTGCAGTGGTGGCTGACGTGAAGCCTCATTCTCTGCTATGACATGCAGACTGATTCTCTGCTGTCATGAAGCCAGATTGTCTGTTACGGGACCTCTCTGCTCTGCCTGTGTGCTAGGCCTAAATATATGCCAATGGACTGTTGCAGTGGTGGGTGACGTGAAGCCTCATTCTCTGCTATGACATGCAGACTGATTCTCTGCTGACATGAAGCCAGATTGTCTGTTACGGGACCTCTCTGCTCTGCCTGTGTGCTAGGCCTAAATATATGCCAATGGACTGTTGCAGTGGTGGGTGACGTGAAGCCTCATTCTCTGCTATGACATGCAGACTGATTCTCTGCTGACATGAAGCCAGATTGTCTGTTACGGGACCTCTCTGCTCTGCCTGTGTGCTAGGCCTAAATATATGCCAATGGACTGTTGCAGTGGTGGGTGACGTGAAGCCTCATTCTCTGCTATGACATGCAGACTGATTCTCTGCTGACATGAAGCCAGATTGTCTGTTACGGGACCTCTCTGCTCTGCCTGTGTGCTAGGCCTAAATATATGCCAATGGACTGTTGCAGTGGTGGGTGACGTGAAGCCTCATTCTCTGCTATGACATGCAGACTGATTCTCTGCTGACATGAAGCCAGATTGTCTGTTACGGGACCTCTCTGCTCTGCCTGTGTGCTAGGCCTAAATATATGCCAATGGACTGTTGCAGTGGTGGGTGACGTGAAGCCTCATTCTCTGCTATGACATGCAGACTGATTCTCTGCTGACATGAAGCCAGATCCTCTGTTACGGGAGCTCTCTCCTCTGCCTGGGTGCTGGGCCTAAATTTATGACAATTGACTGTTGCAGTGGTGGGTGACGTGAAGCCTGATTCTCTGCTATGATATGAAGACTGATTCTCTGCTGACATGAAGCCAGATTGTCTGTTACGGGACCTTTCTCCTCTGCCTGGGTTCTGGGCCTAAATTTATGAAAATTGACTCTTACAGTGGTGGGTGACGTGAAGCCTGATTCTCTGCTATGATATGAAGACTGATTCTCTGCTGACATGAAGCCAGATTCTCTGTTACGGGACCTCTCTCCTCTGCCTGGGTGCTGGGTAGTGTTGAGCGCGAATATTCGAAAAGCAAATTTTTTTCGCGAATATCGCAACTTCGCGATTTCGCGAATATTTCGAATATAGTGCTATATATTCGTAAAAACGAATATTCGTTTTTTGTTTCCCCCCCCCCCCCCACAAAATTACAGTACACATATAATTGATTGTTTCCCAAAGGTCCAACAGCTCAGATCTTACTCACATTGCCTAGAAAGTGATTGAGGCGCGAATCTTCGTAAGGCGATTTTATTAGCGCACATGCGAATATCGGCACGTCCCAGAACAGAGGCAAAGGGCTTTGCATTCATACATTAGTGAATTGAGTTGCGAATCTTCGTAAGGCGATTTTATTAGCGCACATGCGAATATCTACACTTGTCCCAGAACAGAGGCAAAGGGCTTTGCATTCATACATTAGTGATTGAATTGAGCTGCGAATCTTCGTAAGGCGATTTTATTAACGCAAATGCAAATATCTACACTTGTCCCCAGAACAGAGAGGCAAAGGCCTGTGCATTCATATAGTATAGCACCATATTCGCGAATACGTAGAACTTCGTAAAAGTCGATTTACGAATATTCGTATTTTTTATTTTACTTTCCACCTTACAGATTACATTGATCTGTACTCTGTCAACTACTGTCATCACCCCCCACTGTATCTCGATTGATTCCCAAAAGTCTCACATTCCCTAGAAAGTGATTGAGGTGCGAATCTTCGTAAGGCGATTTTATTAGCGCACATGCGAATATCTACACTTGTCCCAGAACAGAGGCAAAGGGCATTGCATTCATACATTAGTGATTGAATTGAGTTGCGAATCTTCGTAAGGCGATTTCATTAGCGCACATGTGAATTTTGCATAGCATATGTATTATGCGATAATTCGAATTATCGCATATGCGAAATAATAACGAATTTGAATAATCGCGAATATTTTACGAATATTCTTTCGAATATTCACAAAATTTCGCGAATTCGAATATGGGACATGCCGCTCAACACTAGTGCTGGGCCTAAATTTATGACAATGGACTGTTGCAGTGGTGGGTGACGTGAAGCCTGATTCTCTGCTATGACATGCAGACTGATTCTCTGCTGACATGAAGCCAGATTGTCTGTTACGGGACCTCTCTCCTCTGCCTGGGTGCTGGGCCTAAATATATGCCAATGGACTGTTGCAGTGGTGGCTGACGTGAAGCCTCATTCTCTGCTATGACATGCAGACTAATTCTCTGCTGACATGAAGACAGATTCTCTGTTACGGGACCTCTCTCCTCTGCCTGGGTGCCGGGGCCTAAATATCTGAGAATGGACTGTTCCAGTGGTGGCTGACGTGAAGCCTCATTCTCTGCTATGACATGCAGACTAATTCTCTGCTGACATGAAGACAGATTCTCTGTTACGGGACCTCCCTCCTCTGCCTGGGTGCTGGGCCTAAATATATGCCAATGGACTGTTGCAGTGGTGGCTGACGTGAAGCCTCATTCTCTGCTATGACATGCAGACTAATTCTCTGCTGACATGAAGACAGATTCTCTGTTACGGGACCTCCCTCCTCTGCCTGGGTGCTGGGCCTAAATATATGCCAATGGACTGTTGCAGTGGTGGCTGACGTGAAGCCTCATTCTCTGCTATGACATGCAGACTGATTCTCTGCTGACATGAAGCCAGATTCTCTGTTACGGGACCTCTCTCCTCTGCCTGTGTGTGTGCTGGGCCTAAATATATGCCAATGGACTGTTGCAGTGGTGGCTGACGTGAAGCCTCATTCTCTGCTATGACATGCAGACTGATTCTCTGCTGACATGAAGCCAGATTCTCTGTTACGGGACCTCTCTCCTCTGCCTGTGTGTGTGCTGGGCCTAAATATATGCCAATGGACTGTTGCAGTGGTGGCTGACGTGAAGCCTCATTCTCTGCTATGACATGCAGACTAATTCTCTGCTGACATGAAGACAGATTCTCTGTTACGGGACCTCCCTCCTCTGCCTGGGTGCTGGGCCTAAATATATGCCAATGGACTGTTGCAGTGGTGGCTGACGTGAAGCCTCATTCTCTGCTATGACATGCAGACTGATTCTCTGCTGACATGAAGCCAGATTCTCTGTTACGGGACCTCTCTCCTCTGCCTGTGTGTGTGCTGGGCCTAAATATATGCCAATGGACTGTTGCAGTGGTGGCTGACGTGAAGCCTCATTCTCTGCTATGACATGCAGACTGATTCTCTGCTGACATGAAGCCAGATTCTCTGTTACGGGACCTCTCTCCTCTGCCTGTGTGTGTGCTGGGCCTAAATATATGCCAATGGACTGTTGCAGTGGTGGCTGACGTGAAGCCTCATTCTCTGCTATGACATGCAGACTAATTCTCTGCTGACATGAAGACAGATTCTCTGTTACGGGACCTCCCTCCTCTGCCTGGGTGCTGGGCCTAAATATATGCCAATGGACTGTTGCAGTGGTGGCTGACGTGAAGCCTCATTCTCTGCTATGACATGCAGACTAATTCTCTGCTGACATGAAGACAGATTCTCTGTTACGGGACCTCTCTCCTCTGCCTGGGTGCCGGGGCCTAAATATCTGAGAATGGACTGTTCCAGTGGTGGGTGACGGGAAGCCAGATTCTCTGCTATGGAACCTCTCTCCAATTGATTTTGGTTAATTTTTATTTATTTAATTTTTATTTTAATTCATTTCCCTATCCACATTTGTTTGCAGGGGATTTACCTACATGTTGCTGCCTTTTGCAGCCCTCTAGCTCTTTCCTGGGCTGTTTTACAGCCTTTTTAGTGCCGAAAAGTTCGGGTCCCCATTGACTTCAATGGGGTTCGGGTTCGGGACGAAGTTCGGATCGGGTTCGGATCCCGAACCCGAACATTTCCGGGATGTTCGGCCGAACTTCTCGAACCCGAACATCCAGGTGTTCGCTCAACTCTAGTCGGGAGGTCTTAATAATACCTATTTCATAACTTTACCCTGACCCTGTCTCTTAGTCTCTCTCTCTCTATACCACGGGAACGATTGATCCAAATGTGCTGCCAAATAGAATACCATATGTCTTCTGTTAGGCCTGTATGTATACTTATTCGTTTGATTCAGTCTCAAATTTTCAGCTGCCTGCATCCACCACTAGGGGGAGCTAACAGAAAATGGGATTATTTTTTACATTATTGAAGCTGTATAAATGAGTTCTCTAGCTCTCTGACTTTGAAAAGGGAAGCAGGGGTTTAGGAGCTCGGTATCAGACAAACAAAATATTAGGAAATGTATCCATTCACAATTTTAGACGTTTTTGGATTGAAATAAAGAATGATACATATCATTTACAGTTGGGTGAATTCTCTGTAATATCATCCAAAATCCAAGAAATATAGTTGAAAAAAAAGATTTTTTTATTTTATTCCAAGTGTCAACCCATGTGAGCTGACTATTGGAATATTGATTTGACCTCCTGGGTTTAGTGGGTCACCTGAAGTAACCCATGTGAGCTGCACGGTGGCTCAGTGGTTAGCACTGGTGACTTGCAGTGCTGGGTTCCTGGGTTCAAGCCTCGCCAAGGACAACATCTGCATGAAGTTTGTATGTTCTCTACATGTTTGTATGGGTCTCCTACAACAATACACAAATAGGTAAATTGGCTTCCTATGAAATTGACCCTACATGAGTCCGCTATGTAGGAAAAGTACATTAAAAGGGTTTTTCCAGGATTTTCATATTGATGGCCTATCCTCGGGATAGGTCATTAATATATGATTAGCAACTCTAGAGATCAGCTGTATGAAAAGGCAGCAGTGCTCTGTGAGCTCTTAGGCCTCTTTCTAGTCCAGTGATGTCACGTATATTGGTCACATGGCCTAGGCGCAGCTCAATCCCAGCCGAGCTGCAATACTAAGAACAGCCACGTCCAATGGTGAGCTGCCAAGAGGCTACCGCTCTTACCAGGATAGGCCATCAATATCATTCATTTCTATGGGAGTTCTGAAAAGAGCAGAGCAATTATGGATGGGAGTTGTAGTTTCACAACAGTTGGAGTGTCGGAGGTTGCCGACCCCTGATATAGGATAATATCAAAGTTGCATTTAGTAGTACCTCAAATGACTGGAAATAACTAAGTCTACAGTATGTCATTGTGTAGTCCTAGGCTTAAAAGGGTTTTCCAAGACTTTTCTCCTGATGACCTTTCCTCGAGTTCAGGGGCGGTTTGGCCATAGACCTTACAGGGAAATTTCCCGGTGGGCTGATGCCCAGGGGGTCGCCTGAGTCCTCCTCACAGCCGGCCAGTGGCAGTTTTTGGGGATGTATTTTGTGCTGCTGGCAGTATTTTGTGATGGACTGTGGTATTTGTCTCTGTTGGGGTGGTGTAATGTGCCACAATATGGTATAGCTGGTCCTATGTTCTATCAATTTGAACCCAACTACAAAATGGGGCCACTTTTAGTATTTTTTCGCGGACCACTTTAAGTTCCCTGTCCTCCCCTGCTCTGAAAAAGGTCATCAGTATCTGATCGGTGGGGGTCTGGCAGCCGGGACTCTCGCCGATCAGCTGTTTGAGAAGGCCCTGCCGCTCGCAGTAGCACCACGGCCTTCTCTCTGATCACCATGCACAGCGCCGTAGATTGTATAGTGGCTGTGCTTGGTATTACAGCTCAGCTCCATTCACTTCAATGAGGCTGAGCTGCACCTAGGCCATGGACTGATGAACATGACGTCACATGGCCTAGGGAAAGCTGCGAGAAAGCCGCGATGCTACTGCAAGTGCCGGTGCCTTCTCAAACAGCTGATTGACGGGGGTCTCGGGTGTAGGACTCCCACCAATCACATACTGATGACCTATCCAGAGGATAGGGTTAGGGTTGGGGAAACTTCCGGCAAGCACGAGAACCCATCCATGATGGAATTTTTTCTGCAGGGACTAAAGCGCCATGTGGACACCGGTGGACCTACAGAGCCAGAACCAGTGGTCAGGGAGCAGGTAAGTATGCTTCCCAGGCCCTGCTGGGAGGAAAGTTATTTAAACAACTATAGGAAGTTGGACACATCCTTTAGGATTTTAAATAAGGACTATGGACCTTCTATACCAAAAACCTCAAACAAAAAATTCCATTAGTCTGTGCTTCATTTTTCCAGTGCAGTATAGAGATGGAAAGCTGAACTCTGATTGATTGCTAATGGGCTATTATGTAGACAGTACATTTTTAAAAATATTTTTAATATGGAATACTAAATGCCATGTAGAAAGTGCATTTTACATACTGTGGAACAAAATAGCCAGACGTAGCCAACAGGTGTTTTGCGTGGATATGATATTTGGTGGGAAGATCATGACTTTTAATGTGAAAATTAATAGGTACGGCTGCAAGGGCTCGAGCATGCAAACTGCTGGAAGAAAAATAATTATTTAGTTTCTAAGCAACCTCACATTTGACAGATCCGGGTATCCAACTGGTCGCTTAAAGCCGACGCTGCTGCAAAGAAGAAATATCTGCTTTAATTGGTAGAGCGCAGATATTCCAGCTGTATAGTTCATTCAATACGTTTTCTCATAAGATGTTCGCTATAATTGGCGAGAAACAAGAATGAGTTTAGGATCCAGCAGCGGAGTCTTCTCAGACATTGTCTGAACGGGGAGCGTGTGTGTGGAACGGGCTCACGTATAATTGAAGAGAAAGCTAATATCCTGATTACCATCAAGCCTATCTACTGTAGGTTTGCTGTCATGACTTTCAATTGAATTTCTTTGGTTTAGGGGAGTTAAGGCCTAAGGCATAAGGCAGAGGCGACGCATGAAGTCCCTATGGCTCTGCTGTGTGCTGCCATATACTGCCTCAGGATAGTGCTGTATTGGGGAGATAATCTCCCTTAGGACCAATGTTTCATCTAGTGGATCCTATGGAGGTTCACTTTGACCCTACAGACCTGTACGGTACATATCTTGTATTATGGAGTCATATTATGGCCATGTCCATGAGCTCCTTAGAATTTGAATAGACCAGACTTAGGCCTCCTACACACATGACTCGTGCTGTTCGTGTTTTCTATGGACAGAACACGGATCTATTAACTTTAAAGAGGTTTTCGAGATTTTATTTACTGATGACCTATCGTCTGGATAGATCATCAGTATCTGATCAGTGGGGGTCCGACACCCGGGACCCCTGGTGATCAGCTGTTTGAGAAGACACTGGTGCTTGTAGTAGCGCCTTGGCCTTCTCTCAGCTCACGGAAGCTCTGTTTGGTATCGCAGCTCAGCCCCAATCACTTCAATGAGGCTGAGCTGTGCCTAGGCCATGTGACCAATGAAGGTGACATCACACGGCCTATGGAAAGTAGAGAGAAGGCCATGGCGCTACTGTGAATGCTGCTGCCTTCTCAAACAGCTGATCGGTGAGGGTCCCAGGTGTCGGACCGCCACCGATCAGATACTGATGACTTATCCAGAGGATACATCGTCAGGAAAAGAAAACTCCCAGAAAACCCCTTTAATGTGTTTATTCACATATCAGTGGTTTTCCCGTGCCAATGGGTTGGTGGAAAAACAGCAGAGATGTGCCCTAGTTTGGTCCGTGATGCAGACCAAATACGCCCATTGATGTCTGTGGTTCTATGTTGTCAGTGGTTGTCAAATGCTCTGGAAATCTCATTTTTGGCCGAGCAGTGCACCTGGAATACGGATGAAACATGAAAGGCTAAAACAGACATGCGAACCCTTGGCACGGGTTCTTCTGAAACACTGACCGTCTTCTCAAGGACGTCATCACTGACACAGACGTGTGAAAGAGCCCTTACAGATTTATAGGTTCGGACCTGAAATACATTTTTGGAAATCTGCCCATGTCTTAAGGTATGCAAGAGCACATTTGTATTAAAAACTAGATCCAAAACATCCAGAGGCCCATACACCTTAACCTAATGACAGAACGCAGTGACGCAGTGTGGATGAGGCTCCAGGGTCCATCCGGAGAACTCGACTATTCAGTCCCCAGACAGTCGGAACAAGAAAGGTAATTAATAGGCCTATCAGCAGCCATCGCCAACAATGAAATGGTGGAAAGAAGGAAGTCATCCATGTTCCTTAGTGCTTCTGTATTAGAGATGCAGTTCACTTTTGACATCGAGTCCTGCAGCTGTTGTGCATGGTCTTTTGTTTGCCCACAGGTGCTGGCGCGAGCACAAAAGCATGTGGTTAGGGAGACAAAAGAGAGTAGAACGAAGACCGCCAGAAGCTGTTGGCAGTGCCAAGCAATCACGGAAAGTTGAGTCTGCGTGCATGTGCCAAACTGCATTTTTATTGAGAAAAACATTAACTTCTGTTATGCAAAAAGTCATCTGGGCACAAAAAGAAAGGAAAGACTTTGTCTTCTCTGGGACCCATATTGGAGAAGCTCGATATGAAAGTTTTCTCCTTTTTTTTTCTTTTTACTCGCACAGAATAAACATTGCAGTAAGAGTCAGTTTTATGTATGTAGACACCGGGAGACGCAGCGATAAAAAAGACATTTGTTTTGCATTGCCCTGGGACACGCTGTGGCTCTGCTAGACGCACGGCAGATATTGCTGTATCCAAAATCAGTTCTGTCTTTTATCCCGGGGCCAGAAAAATATTTAACTGTCTGGGAAAAACCAAGCCATAATGCAGAATTTGTGGAGTATTAGAGGTATATGAAGGCCACGTTCACATCTGCTCCAGTAATTCCCATCCTTCTGCTGCATTGGAGGAGCAGAACAGCGAAGATAACACGAACAGTCGAACAGACCCCATTGACTATAATGGGGTCCGTTTTCCATTTCCATTTGTAATGCAAAAAAAACTACAGTTTTGTCCACTTTTTGGCGCAGATCGGAGCCTCCAATGCAGATGTGGCCCAGCCCTCAGGCACACGGGAGCGGGTGAATGCACATAAGATCTGCACGAATTTCCGTGCAGATTTATGTGCATTTCTGCAACATATCCGCACCAAAATCCGCATTTTCTAACATCGGTTTTTGGTGCGGATTTGATGCGGTTTTGACGCAGATCTCACCCTTCCATTGAAAAGGCTGAAGTCCGCAGCTAAAACCGCAAACATACTGTAGTTGACAGTGACACACTGCAGATTTTGAAATCCGCAATGCAGGTCAATTTCCGCACAAAAAAAAATCTACAAAGTGCACCTGAGATTTGTCCTATCTCATACACTATGCTGGTACTGTAATACGCTGTTGCTTTGCTGCACAGGAACCTGCACGGAAAAACCTGCACGTATTCCGCAACTTGTGCAGGTGGCCTAAGGCTACTTTCACACTTGCGTTGTTAAATGCGATATTGAGATCCAGCAGAGGATCGCAATACTGGAATTAAACGGATCCGTTTAGATTTTGCACATCAGGATGCATCCGTTCCGTTAGGGTGTGGTTGTGTAAAAAAATAATAATAATTGGATCCGTCAACTAAATACATTGAAAGTCAATGGGTGACGGGCCCGGTTTTTTAGGCTCATAAAAAAAACAACTGATCTGTCACTATTGACTTACATTGTTTTCAGTGACGGATAAAAATTTGTCCGTTTTTATGACCGGACACAAATTTGCAGCTTGCAGCGGTTTTGTGTCCGGTCACAAAATGGAATGCTGCCGGTTTAGAAGACATCCTGATGCATCCTGAACGGATTTCTTTCCATTCAGAATGCTTGAGGACCAAACGGAAACGTTTTTTTTCCTGATATTGAGATCCTCTGCCGGATCTTAATACCGGAAAACAACATGGCAAGTGTGAAAGTAGCCTAAGTGAGCACTTTGGGAAATGTCTGTACAACAACATTGCAGTTCCTCTTGTTGTGAGTGGTAAAATACGGATATTAGGGGACTGCCACACGGTCAGGTTTCTAGGTGCAGTTTTGGAAAGCCAAAACCAGCAGTGAATTCAAAAAAGAGGAGAAGTCATACCTGTCCTTTCTACTTTCACTCCTTTTATGATCCAAAGCGGATTTTCTGATCCAAAACTGCATGCAGAAGCCTGACCGTGTGGCCATACCCTTAGGCCCCTTGCAGACGAGCGTGTCCGGATAAGGTCCGGATGTGTTGAGGCAAAATGCGCGATTTTTCCGCGCGAGTGCAAAACAATGTAATGCATTTTGCACGCGCGTGAGAAAAATTGGCATGTTTGGTACCCAAACCCGAACCTGGACTTCTTCACAGAAGTTCGGGTTTGGGTTCGGTGTTGTGTAGATTGTATTATTTCCCCTTACAACATGGTTATAAGGGAAAATAATAGCATTCTTAATACAGAATGCATAGTACAATAGCGCTGGAGGGGTTAAAAAAATTAAATTAATTTATAATAATTTAACTCGCCTTAATCCACTTGTTCGCGCAGCCGGCATCTCTTCTGTCTTCTTCTTTGAGGAATATGACCTTTGATGACATCACTGCGCTCATCACATGGTCAATCACATGATCCATCACCATGGTGATGGATCATGTGATGGACCATGTGATCAGCGCAGTGACATCATCAAAGGTCCTTTTCCTGTGCACAGCAAAGATGAAAATAGAAGAGAAGCCGGCTGCGCGAGCAAGTGGATTAAGGTGAGTTAAAAAAAAATAATTAACCCCTCCAGCGCTATTGTACTATGTATTCTGTATTCAGAATGCTATTATTTTCCCTTATAACCATGTTATAAGGGAAAATAATAATGATCGGGTCTCCAGCCCGATCGTCTCCTAGCAACTGTGCGTGAAAATTGCACCGCTTCCGCACTTGCTTGCGGATGCTTGCGATATTTTTTCACGCAGCCCTATTCACTTCTATGGGGCCTGCGTTACGTGAAAAATGCAGAATATACAACATGCTGCGATTTTCATGCAACGCACAAGTGATGCGTGAAAATCACCGCTCATGTGCACAGCCCCATAGAAATGAATGGGTCCGGATTCAGTTCGGGTGCAATGCGTTCACATCACGCATCGCATCCGCGAGGAATACTCGCCCGTGTGAGAGGGGCCTTAGTAAGATGTCATTAATGGGTTAAGTGATAAGTGTACTGACTACACAGGACCTGTGTTTGAGGTACTTTGAGGTTATACATATTGGGGCTCATTTATGAAGCCAGGTACACCTGGCTTTTCATGCAAAAAAAGTGTGTTTTTGTGACTTTTTGCCAGTATTTGTAACTTTTGTGTCTCTTCCCCAGTTCCCCAAATTTCTAGACGTTTTGCGACTTTTCAAAATGTCGCAAAAAAAGTTACATCTCACTCCAGCTCCTGCCCAAACATAATTTAGACAGCTGATCTAAAACAGGGCTGTCTCGGCTGTGCGGCCACAATGCCAGCGTGTAAGGTGGCAATACGCTTATTACAATATTCATGTCCAGGCTGCAGAAAACATACATATCACAGAGTTAGGCCTCTTTCACACGAACGTATTTTCTTTCCACGTCCCTTCCGTTTGTTTTCTGCGGACCGTATAAGGAACCATTTATTTCAATGGGTCTGCAAAAGAAACGGAAGTTACTCCGTGTGCATTCCGTTTCCGTATGTCCGTTCCGCAAAAGGATAGAACGTGTCCTATTATCGTCCAGATTACAGACAAGGATAGCACTGTTCCATCAGGGGCCAGCTGTTCCGTTCTTCAAAATACGGAATGCACACGGACCTCATCCGTATTTTTTGCGGGTCCGTTTTTTGCAGACCGCAAAACACATACGGTTGTGTGCATGTGGCCTTAATACGGTTGAAAAAAGACATGTTAATACATGAATGTAATACATATTAGCTGTATATTAACCCCTTGAATACTGGAGTTTTTTTGTTTTTGCATTTTCATTTTTCTTCCCTGTTTTATTTTTTCGTTCACACATCCACATGAGGGCTTGTCTTTTATGGGAAAAGTAATTTCTAATGCCACCATTTAAAATTGCATACAATGCAGTGGGTAGCTGGAAAAAAATTCCAAATGGGTTGACATTGAAAAAAATATAAACGCAATTCCGCCACAGTTTTACAGGTTTTGTCCCTATGGTGTTCCCTGTACACAAAATGACCTGTGCCCTTCATTCTCTGGGTCAGTATGAGTACAAAGATACCACATTTGTATTGATTTTTTGTGTTTTAATACTGGAAAAAAAAAACTTTGAACAAAAATATATATTTTTTGCATCACCATATTCATTTTTGTGGGACGATCTTTAGTTTTTATTGATACAATTTTGGAGTATGTTAATCAATTTTTTGGGTAAGTGGAGAGATGAAAAAATGGCAAATCGGCCATTTTGATTTTTTTCCCCATTATGCCATTCGCCGTAGGGGATAAATATTTTTATATTTTTAAAGTCAGCATTTTTTGATGCGACGATGGGCTCCAAAGCAAATTATGTGACTGGCCCTACCCTTACCCAAACAACTCCTTCCTCCCGTCCAACCCTGTCCAGTTCCCAAAAGAGCTGGCATGGCTGTAGTGTTCAGATTCAATGTTGTGGCACAGCTAAGAGGTTGGCCATCAGCTCCATAATGCACTATGTCTGGGTAGTAGTGTTGTGATCTAATTTGGATGCTTTTTATAGGTGCAGAGAGGAATGTCTATATTTGCAAGAAATTTACCAATAGGGTGCGACTTTTGGTAAATCTGACTCAAAATAGGCCACCTGTTCCAAAGTAGACCTGTCTCGAAGAGGACCTGTCACCACTCCTGACAGGCCTGTTTAATAGCTTCATGCATTCCCCGTGTAATAACAATTCTTATGGCTCTATGTTGTGCCATTCCTTATTATTTCTACTAGAAGTTATGACTGAATTGCCAGCAGTCTGCAGTAAGGGTACAGAGGGGTGGTAACAAGTTGGGGGGGGGGGTGTACCTGCACAGTCTGAAAATGGCAGCACTGATTGGAGTCTCTTTACCTTCCTGATGCCAACACATAAAATAATAATATAGACAAAAATAAAACAATGGTGAGATCCAGGGGTGCGCCTATCCTTTATGCTGCCTGATAGTGTTGAGCGCAAATATTCGAATAGCGAATTTTAATCGCGAATATCGGCACTTTGAGAATTCACAAATATTTACGATATATCGCTATATATTCTTAAAATCGAATATTTGTTTTTTTTGCTTGTTTTTTTAACACAGTACACATCAGGTGATCATCCCTTCCCTCCCTTCTTCTAGCTTGTGGGCCAACGAGAAGGCTTTGTTAGAGCTTAGCAACATCCCTAGCAACCAATAGAAAAGTTGCCTACCCCTTGCTATTGCCGAAAATTCGCAAATATATTGGAGCGCTCTATCTGCATATAAAGCTATTGTAATGTTCTGCCGTGCCAACCATATCTCCAGTCTCAGGAAACTTATACCAGCTCGAAAAATGTAGCATAAGTGACCCACGCCTGTATTTCGCTCGCATTACGCGAAAATTACATTGCCAATTTTCACAATCAAGAATATAATCTCGAATTCTCGAATATATGACGAATATTCTACAAAATATTTGCGAAATATTGCGAATTAGAATATTGCCCCTGCCGCTCATCACTACTGCCTGAGACGAAAACTGAAATGGCACCCCCCTCCCCAATGCCAATTTCTTAACCCCACTCCTTCCCTTCTTCCCATGGCCCTTTGGCTGCCCCTCTCTAGCCCCTACCTGGTGCTGCCAGAGGCGATCGCCTCATCTGGCCTCATTGGTGATGCACCCCTGGTGAGATCCGACCCACAGCTTATGGTTTTGGACTGGGATTATATGTATTTATTGCTTGTGTATTTAGTTTTTATTTATGCCCCGATATTAAATTTTTATATACTGCAAACACTATATGCCTAGAGGATCTTACGGTGGTTTTATTTTTATCTAGATTATTTTACCCCAGTTGATTCTATCCTAAAAACCAGTCCTACATCTCATGAAGGCCAACCACTGAGCCACAGGCTTAGTAACTCATCAACCTGGAAATCCTACTTCAAAACAGGGCAGTATGCCACATAAGCCGGTTGATATGGACTGCCGCTAAGGTGTCTCGGCATCTGCATAGTCATTCGGAGTGGTACGCAGCTGCAGAGATTATTATTCTGCATCAACTGGAACGTCATTCTATTCAGTCTCAAGAATTCTTAATTCCTCCAAGAGGAAGCGCCGTACAACTGAGAATTCAGATCAAATAATCATTCTGCCAGAAACTAATCAGCTAAAACATTGAATTTACAGCTGTTCATTAAGGCACCACAATGCAGTCCACTTTATATTCGCAGTTGTCAATCTCCTCCGACGATCTAGACAGGATTCTACAGTATATTACCGCCGAATAGTCAGTGCTAGCACCGGGTATCAACCATATCATTAAACTCTAAATGCGGAATGCTTCATATTTACAGTGGAGAACTGGAAATGCTAAATTATTGTTGAATCTGCCTAAAGAGATGTTCATTAAGTCATGAAATAAATTTGCATATTGCGTTGTTAGATGGAAACCCGCGCATTTACGCTAAATCACTTCCAAATTATTAAAACTTTCTGCTCTGCTTCAGTGATCCGTTTAAGTAGGAGCCTTCAGCTTTTCTCATGAATTCATGCGTTTGTGGCGGGGGAAGCATGACATATTAATTTCACCCAAAGTTTTATCTTAATCAATGAGTCTTGTATATTGTATTATTAGCAGATAGTTACTACTGGCTGCCCGCAGAGTGAGTCTTGTATCCCACTATTCCATACGGTGCTATGTACTAAACAGGTGCTTTGGTTGAATTCTTCTTAGTTTTTGGGTTCCCTCGTAGACATGAGAAAATCTACTAAACTCCGTTTCGGGTCTGATTCATCCAAATTGGCCAAGACTAAAATGTCCTTCTCTCTCTTTTGCTCTCCTTCCTTCTCTCTTTCTCTCTTTTTTTTTCTTCTTTTCTCTCTTTATCCATTTGTTTTTCTCTCACTTTCTCTTTTTATATCTTTCTCTTTTTTTCTTCCTCTCTCATTCTTTTTCTCTCTCATTCTCTTTCTCTCATTTTTTTTCTCTCTCATTCTCTTTATCGCTCTCTATTTCTCTCTATCTGTCACTCTATGTCAGGCATGCTCAACCTGCGCCCTCCAGCTGTTGTAAAACTACAACTCCCACAATGCCCTGCTGTAGGCTGATAGCTGTAGGCTGTTCGGGCATGCTGGGAGTTGCAGTTTTGTAACAGCTGGGGGCCGCAGGTTGAGCATGCCTGCTCTATGTCTTTTTCTGTCTTTTTGGTTTTCTGTGTCTTTCTTTCTCTCATTTTCTTTCTCTCTCTTAGGCCTCATGCACACAACCGTTTTTTTTTAAGGTCCGCAAAAACGGGGTCCGTAGGTCCGTGATCCGTGACCGTTTTTTCGTCCGTGGGTCTTCCTTGATTTTTGGAGGATCCACGGACATGAAAAATGAAAAAAAAATCAAAGTCAAGTTTGCCATTGAAATGATAGGAAAAAACGGACACGGATCACGGACACGGATGACAATCTTGTGTGCATCCGTGTTTTTTCACGGACCCATTGACTTGAATGGGTCCGTGAACCGTTGGCCGTGAAAAAAATAGGACAGGTCCTATTTTTTTCACGGCCAGGAAACACGGATCACGGATGCGGCTGCCAAATGGTGCATTTTTTAGATTTTTCCACGGACCCATTGAAAGTCAATGGGTCTGCGAAAAAAAACGGAAAACGGCACAACGGCCACGGATGCACACAACGGTCGTGTGCATGAGGCCTTACTCTGTCTATTTCTCTCTCTTTTGGTCTTTATTTTTCTCTAGCTCTTTCTCTCTTGATATCTTTCTTTCTCTTTCTCTCCCTTTCTCTCTCTCTCCAAAAAATTCTCCCGAATGAAATCTTAAAGGTGTTATCCCATAATTCATCTAAAAAATGTAACATCATATAGTACAGGACAACCTCTGTCTAATAAAGCTAGACCCAGCCCTGTACCTCACATGGATCCAGAGATCTCCCCATTCATCGCTCTGCTAGATTTATATCAAGCTGGCAGCTCAAGGGGCGTGTCTTTTCTGCTGTAGCTCAGGGGGCGTGTCTCAGCTCTCCCTATCACAGCTCAGGGGGCGTGTCCATTCTGCTGCAGCTCTTCCTATCACAGCTCAGGAGGCAGTTGAAGGATGAAACTGAGCATGTGCGGCCTTCTCAGTGAGCCGGACAAAGAAATAAGAAAAATAACAAACTGCAGGTGGCGCTATACTGATACATTTTATTAAATAACTCAGTGGCTATACTAAATTTTGTGGTCAATAAGGGGTTACTCACATATCCTGTGGCAAAACCCTCTACTATGGACATCCCAATAGGGCCAGAATCAGTATTTTTAAAGGGGTTGTCCCATGAAAAATATTCTACAGTTTTCAAACCAGCTCCTGAATACTTTTGCAATTGCGTGTCATTAATGTCTGATTGTTGGGGACACAACCACTGGGGCTGATCGTTACAATGAGGGTCTCAAGACCCCCATTCCTCCTCCTTTTTATGACTGCAGTGAGGAGAAATTTGAATGGGGCAGTAGTCACCCATGTGTGCTGCCTCTCCAACTTATTTAAAGTCTGTAGGGCTTACAGTGACAACCATGCACTCTATCCTGAGGAGGAGTGAGGGGGCTTGGACCCTTCTTCATGCGATTGTGGGGGCCCCAGTGGCGGGATCTCAAGTGATTACACATTTATAATATGTCCCATGGATATTTGATAAATGTCATTCAATGGAAAACCCTGGTAACGTGTAGAGGTTCCACCAGATGCATTAGTTCAGCAGATGTTATCCTATAGCGGTTTCTACCATATGGATAGAAGTTTTCCCTATAGACACCAGTGGATGCTTAAAAATTGACCCCCTAGAGCTGCTGTATGATTTGACAAATTTATGATGAGGCGTGCGTCTGGCTGGAGTGGTTGTTCACCAAGGGTTACTTTTATTTCCAGATATAAATGTTAGTAAATTTGGCACGTGCCCTGACAAGCCCACACTCCACCCTCATCCCGGCCAACTGTCGAACGCGGCGTAAAACCGGCAATGCAACTAAAATACTGTCACACGGCTGGTCTAAAAAGGAACTATAATAGTCTCAACTAGTCCCTTAAAGAGTAACTAAACTTGTTAGCGTGTCCCTAATGCCTTAATAACAGTTTTTATAATTATCTTTAATACACTTTACCATCCTCTGTGCGCTTAAAATTTACTTTTCTGTACGCCACTGACTTCTCAGCAGTGTACGGAGTACGGAGTTTACAGTTACTCAATGGGGCCACAGCGCAAAGAGTAGGGGACAGGGGCACCCATTGCTGCACCTGCCCGTGCCCCTCAAGGTTTACTAAATACTGGCATAGCACATGGGTACCCTGTAACCATGTGCTATGCCAGGATTAGCTGAGTGGAGCGGCTCCTGTCTGTGCCTGCTTCAGTAAGCTAAAATCTGAAATGCAGGACTCTTAGCTTAGCGGAGCAGGCCGAAGCAGGAGCCCAGTCCGCTCAGCTAATCCTGGCATAGTATATGGGTACAGGCAGGGTGGGATTCAAATTTTTAACAAAAGGTTCCCCTACTGAACAGGAGATACGCGGCGTCACAATACATTTACATATAAATACACCATATTCAAAAAAAAAGTCGCCCCCTGGATTTAACTAAGCAAATAGTTATGAGCCTCCTATTGGATAATTACTGCATGGGCGATTATCTTTCAGCTGGCAATCAGTTATTTAACTCCAACTGGTGCAATGAGTTGCTTCTCATTTCTTAAACAACCATGTCGAAAGACACATCTCGTGGTCGTGGAAAAGATGTTAGTCTGTTTGAGAAGGGTCAAATCATTGGCATGCATCAAGCAGAGAAAACATCTAAGGAGATTGCAGAAACTACTAAAATTGGGTTAAGAACTGTCCAACGCATTATTAAAAACTGGAAGGATAGTGGGGACCCATCGTATTCAAGGAAGAAATGTGGCGGGAAAAAAATCCTGAATGATCGGGATCGGCGATCATTTAAATGTTTCGTGAAATCCAATAGAAGAAAATCAACAGTAGAACTCAGGGCTATGTTTAATAGTGAAAGTAAGAGCATTTCCACACGCACAATGTAAAGGGAACTCAAGGGATTGGGACTGAACAGCTGTGTAGACGTCAGAAAACCACTAATCAGTGAGGCAAACCAGAAAACAAGGCTTCAATTTGTTAGGGAGCATAAAGATTGGACTCTGGAGCAATGGAAGAAGGTCATGTGGTCTGATGAGTCCAGATTTACCCTGCTCCAGAGTGATGGGCACATCAGGGTAAGAAGAGAGGCAGATAAAGTGATGTCCCCATCATGCCTAGTGCAGCTGTACAAGCCTGCGGGGGCAGTGCTATGATCTGGGGTTGCTGCAGTTGGTCAGGTCTAGGTTCAGCAACAGTATGTGCTCCAAGAATGAGGTCAGCTGACTACCTGAACATACTGAATGACCAGGTTATTCCATCAAATGGATGTGTTCTTCCCTGATGGCACGGGCATATTCCAAGATGACAATGCCAGGATTCATCGGCCTCAAATTGTGAAAGAGGGAGCATGAGACATCATTTTCACACATGGATTGGCCACCACAGAGTCCAGACCTTAACCCCATTGAGAATCTTTGGGATGTGCTGGAGAAGGCTTTGCACAGCAGTCAGACTCTACCATCATCAATGCAAGATCTTGGTGAAAAACTAATGCAACACTGGATGGAAATAAATCTTGTGACATTGCAGAAGCTTATCGAAACAATGCCACAGTGAATGTGTGCCGTGATCAAAGCTAAAGGCGGTACAACAAAATATTAGAGTGTGTGACCTTTTTTTTGGTGGCAACTTTTTTTTGGGACAGGCAGTGTGTATGCATCACACATACACATAAATATACCATATACATGGTACACATACATAAATACACCATTTATACACTACACACACACACATACCACCCAACTAAGAAGCTAATCTATCAGCGGAGCAATGGAAGCAAACATCTCCAGCTGCCCTGCCGCCGCCAGAGCACCGGATCGGTAACACGGTTCTCCGATCCAGTTGTTATTTTAACAACCGGATCTGGAGAACTGGAGGGAACTGGCTGAATCCCATGCCTGGTTACATGGTACCCATGTGCTATGGCAGGATTTACTAATCCTCCGGGGGGCAGGAGCAGCAATGTACACTCCTGCCTGTACTCCATGCGCTGCGGCTCCATTGAGAATCTGTCAACTCCGTACTCCATACACTGCTGAGAAGTCGGCGGTGTACAGAAAAGTAGATTTTCAGTGCACAGGGATAGGTGCACTTTAGGGGGGTAAAGTCTATTAAAAATCCATTAATAAAGTATATTACAAAAACTGTTGTTAGGGCATTAGCAAGATTTTGACAAAAATTTTATCAAAAGTTTAGTTACTCTTTAATAAATGACCCCCAATCCATTCACCTACAGCGTATCTCCTGGAATGTAGCATAGAAGTTTTCAAAATACAGATCAGCGAAGTCTGACATCATGGTGTAATTTATTACCATGGCAACAGATGTGAATCGAATAGGTTCAGTCATTATTTGGCAATTTTGTGGCATTTAACTTTTTTCTGTTCTTTTTTTGTTGGCGTTCTTTGCCGTGTTTTTAGGCAATAAAACGTAAGCTCTGTGTTATCATGGCCTTTCACTTGTACCATTGTACCGCCAGTGCCAGGGTCAGCTGCTTGTGGGAGCGATTTACGGCCATCACCTGGTATGGCTATTCGCTGATGCCACTGCACCATGTATCCTGGTCCCGGTTACTTGTGGTGTAAATTGTCCCAATATGCTTGTACTCCTTCTCAGTTCTGTACTGCAAGGGATTCAAGTGACTGGAGCAAGTACTTGTAATTATACCATTCCACCACCCACAGGAACAGGAAGCAGTGCTCGCATCTTCTAATCCCCAGACCTCCGCCGATCAGATATCGATGTACCTATCCTGACAATAGGTCATCAATATAAATGCCTGGATAACCCCTTTAAGGTGTGTTTGTGTTTATTGCTGCACACTCTGCATCTGGCTTTTTTTTTCCGTCTTTGGCCTGCCATTTTTCTCCCAAAAACCTCCATTGCCATTTTTTTTTCAGCTTCATTTGTTATTTTTGCATGCTTTTTTTTTTTGGAGCATTTTCCCCATACAGCCTTACAGAGGAAGTGACTTTACAGGGAGCACATACTATACCCTAAAAAAAAAACAAAAAAAAAAACAGGTCTGCAAAAATCACTAAAAACCACCAGGTGCAAAAACAAATCATATATGGGCAAAAAACGCCTAAAAATGCTACTATAAAAAAGGCCAATCAAGTCTGGCAAAAAAAAAGGCAAAAAAACACAGGGACAAAAATTTATTTTTATTGAGCGTTTTACAGTGCGTTCCTACGCGCTGTAAAACGCTCAACAGGCGAAAACCCATGTTTCCCTATGGGCATGATTCTCACCTGCGCGTTTTACAGCGCGTACGAACGCGCTGTAAAATGCCCTACGCCCAAACAAGTACAGGAGCTTAATGTAATATTAAATTGACTTTGTTGATACACAGTGGATAGAAATGATATTGGTCCAATTGCATTAATTTGATTACAATTTTTTTTTATTATTATTGGTATGGGTCTGACTGCTGGGACTTCCATAGATCATGAGAATGAAGGGGCTGCAGAGCTCATACAGACTCTATATCAGGTACACAAGCTACTTTTATTGACCCTGAGCCAAGTGATCTGCCAAAAGAAGTATGATGAATCCCAGATGCCTCAAGGAAAAAACATGCCAGCCAGAAAGGCCTAGATGTCACAGTAGCAAAACATCAGCCAGAAGGACCAAATAATAGTCTATCTAAAGTCTAATAGTCTATCTATCCTAATAGTCTATCTAAAGCTTGTTAAGAGCTCATTTGCATAGTGTACATAAGGTGAACAATAGTTTTGAAGGAGGGATCATTGTAGTGTTAGTGAAGGTATCATCTATGACGTCTGTAGCAATTGTTGGAATGGATACCCCAGTACTATTTCGAGCACCTACAATCTCTCTCTTTGTTCTTTGACATTGAGCCTATAATTTAGCGTGAACGTGCAGTAATTAAAATCTTACATTGTAGGTTTTATATGACCAAAATAGAATATGCATAGAAATTAGAACAGGAATGACTCATTTAGAATTGGAACTGGAAGTTTCTGTAATTGGTGTAAAGCTGTGAACCAGGTCAGCTGTGCCTGTGGATAAGACTCATCCAGGGTCTACTGTAATTCACCAATATAATACTACAATTTCACATCAGAACTGAACTTTATATAAAGTATTTGATAATCTTTATATATACTGTATGTACTGTATTTTATGGACTATAAGACTCACTCCCCCCCCCCCCAAAAAGTGGGGGAAAAGTGGCAGTGCATCTACTCACCCTCCCTGGCCTTCTTCTAGGCCCCGCTCTGCACTCGCCCCTGACTGCGTATAGTGTCAGGACATAGTGCACATAGGCATGTATATGACCTGATGTTGTGCAACGTCAGGTTTCCATGCAGCACTGGTCAGAAGAAGACCAGAGAAGGTGAGTGGATCTGTAGAGTGGCATCGCGGTCCAGAGAAGGAGAGGTAAGTTTATTTATTTTAATGTCTGATCTGAGGTCTGAAGAACGGGTCTGATCCGAGGCTAATGGAGGAGTCTGATTTGAGGCTGATGGAGTGGTCTGATCTGAGGCTGATGGAGGTTGGGGGGTCTGATCTGAGGCTAAATAATGTTTGGGGTCTGAATTTTGGGTCTGATATGTCTGATGAAAAGTGGGGGTCTGAATTGGGGATCTGATCCGAGGTCTGATGAAGATTGGGGGTCTGATCTGAAGTCTGATGAAAAATATTTTTTTATTCTTATTTTTCTCCTCTAAATCCTAGGTAATCTTATAGTCCGAAGAAATACAGTATATTCCAATATATTCAGCAGAGTATAATGTTTCCAGAGTCATAGCTAGGCTTGGGCAAATATTAAAGGGATTCTCCCATCACAAGTGGTATAATCAGCAAAGGGGGGGCCCCCAACCCTCTTCCCACCTGATGCTGTTAGGTAAAGAATGAATGGAAAGATGGCACAGTTCTGTGTACTCCTCGCAGCTTACCAAGCACAGCACCGTCCATTGGATAGTCGCTGTGCTTGGTATTGCAGCTCAGCCACATTTACTTAAATGGGACTAAGCTGCGCCTTGGCCATGTGATCAATAAACGTGACATCACAGGCCTAGGAAGAAGTCACAGTGGTCTGGTGATCTCATACAGCTGATCAACAGGGATGCCAGGAGGTGGACCCCCGCCAATCTGATATTGATGACCTGTCCTGAGGATAGGCCATCAATATCAAATTCCTGGAAAACCCCTTTAACCTATTAAGGGTCCATTCACACAATCGTGTGTGTTTTGCGGATCCACGGATCCGTGAAACACGGACATCGGCGATGTGCGTTCCGCATTTTGCGGACCGCACATCGCCGGCACTAAATAGAAAATGCCTATTCTTGTCCGCAATTGCGGACAAGAATAGGATATGTTCTATTTTTTTTCGGGATCAGAATTAAGGACCCGGAAGTGCGGATCTGCAATTCCGTATCCGGGCAGCACATCGTGCTGCCCCAAAGAAATGAAATGAATGGGGCTGAATGGGGCTGCTCTGAATCTAGAGAGGGCTGGAATGGATAGAAGGTTCCACTCCAGGGAAACTATCTCTGCCAATACTGCCGCCATCTGCTGGTGAACCAGGCACATTACACTTTAACAGTCATTTGCAAGGAAATATACATACACATTATGCATGATATGGCAATAAATATGCACAAGATGACACAGGATCAACCAAAGGAGATAGTGGGGGGGGGGGGGTGCAAAAAGTAGTAATGCCACTCTGGGGCGTTACACCAAGAGCACATGCAACAGGTCAGCCAGTTTCATAGGTACAAATCTGCTGACAGAAGCCTTTTAAATAACTAAAAATAGATTACAGTCATTTCAGGTTCTTGCTTCATAGTCCCTAGCACGATTGTTCTAGTTTCAAAGTTTCCAGATGCCACAAATGTTTATTCATGGTCGCTTCACAATATGTTGAAATAAATATCTCAAATATTTTGCTCCATCAAAGATAAGTCCTTGTGCTGCAGAGCGAGTGCCTCCTGAACTGCAAATTAAAATTATTTCTGCTTCAATCACCTAAAAATCACCTAAAATTGCAGAAGGAGAGGTGGAGACTTTCCAAAAAGATTGGCATAGCCGCCACTGAGAAAGCAAATACAATAATCATTATGTACAAGCGGAAAGTGGAAGTGACTTAGTGAGCTGCAATTTCCCATCATCTCCATTATATTCAAATGATAAAAAGACATGGGAAGACATGAACACAACAGGTAACTGCCTCTCAAGCAGATCAGATAAAGCCAATGGCTATGACTATAAGGCCACTGATTGTAGCCTCAAATCGATCTTAGCTGAACATTTGCTGTGTGCTGGCCCACAGGGCGTGCAGGGCTGAGGAAGAGGATGGGAGTGGTACCGGTGGCAATGAGGATGGTTGTAGTCCACATGGTGACCAACCCTGCTCCAGCACTTCCACACTCATGTCTGCAGTGAATGGACAGGGGTGCAACCTTTCTTCCCCTCAGGGCACACCCGGGACATGAGGTCTCCTGCCTGGTGGTGGCTGGGGTGCCCTTCATTTTAGGTGAACAGTGGCGTGCAAAGCAGAACAAGAGGGGCCCAGATCGGCTATGGAGACCAATGACCAGGCCAGCTTGGGTATAGAAGAATAAAGCTTCTCCTTTACTGAATAAAAGATGGGTGTCAGTGCAAATACAAGCAATAGACACAGTTCTGATGTATACTGCAGAGTAGGCTTTTCTCAAAGGCTATGTTTAGGGGATGGCTACAACAGTAGTCCTCCCTGAGTCTCTTGCTATAGATACATTAAATTCTCCCAAATGACTAAAGCTGTGCAATCACTCTGAATATTTCTCTGCAATGCCCAACTGTGGGGTACAGTCCTAGATCGGATGGCAGATCTGTCTCAGTATTGTGGCAGGTGCCAGAAGCAAGATAACCCAACCATGTGCAGTAAAGTCTACAGCCGTATGTTATGAGTGTTACCTTTATTGACTTTGCCCAAACACTGTCCCTTAACCCTTAAATGGTCCTCAACCTTCTGCAATACCATAATACTTGTTTCCCTCAGCGTTTGGATCGTAGTAAAGTTGCTTTTCTGATAGCTTTCACTCACAGGGATGATGTCTCCCTGGAGAAGTATTCT
The DNA here is from genome assembly GCF_014858855.1 of Bufo gargarizans. Lineage (NCBI taxonomy): Eukaryota > Metazoa > Chordata > Amphibia > Anura > Bufonidae > Bufo > Bufo gargarizans. The sequence continues at coordinate 46,638,382 of NC_058082.1, read as the reverse complement.
TTTATTTTACTTCAGCTTGTCTGTCTTACACTTCAGTGGCAGCATACACGTCTTGATTCTTAGTTTTCCTGCCAGGAACTAACTACTAGACAGGGGAAAGTGGGGCCAGCCCACTACCTTGCAATAATTACTATAGACTGCCAGTTAACTATTTCTTACCTATACACAGTGCATAGTAAAGTCACATTAACCATTTGCATCACTGAAAGCGTATAGTTAGCATCTCAGTAAACATTTTGGGAGTCATTTATTAAGACCAGCATTTTAAAGGCCTATATCTGGGGGTTGAACTGCCAAAGTTATGAAGAGGCACATGCCTCTACATCCAGCACCAGTCTAAATGTAAGCCAGCTTCCTAACTGGCTTACATTTAGACCATTTTGTACGCCTAAAACAGGCATAGAAAATGATGAATGAAACAGGCCTGCCAGCCCGTCCGCCAACCCCGCCCATGCCACGCCCACTTTTTTAGACCTGGCGTGAGAGGGGAAAAGTCGCAGATTGAAGAGCAACTAAGCGGTGTGCTGCTCTGTGCCTGAAATACGCCGTATTTCAGGATAATAAAGGACCTCCTTTAACTTTCGCAGTGAATCAACTTGCGGAATAACAGGCCGAACTGGATGGACACATTTTTGGCCTTATATACTATGTTAATATGTTATTATGTAACCATAGCATTAACCCTTTAACAGTGAACCAGTGGGTCACTGCACATGCATGTGTTTTCAACAGAGAGAGCCTGCACAGAAATTTAAAGCTTTGGCGTTCATTCAGTGAATGTATATGGTTACTTCTAGTGTAAATAGGGCCAACATTGCCCGGAGAGGATGGGCAAGATTTGAATTAAGCATTAAACACTTATCTACCTCACAGCTGGAAGCTTATTAGCTGTTTAAAATGGCTTCAGTGGGCTCAAATACCCTGCAAGAGACGTAGAGTCAAAACCTTCCCCTAAAACGGGGCAGATGCAGCGTTTTGCCACCAGCATTAAGACGCTCGGTGTTTGTTGCCCCATACACAACGTTTTAATGACCCACCGTCCAATTCCCCACCCTGTCCAAATTCCCAATAAGGAGGGATCTGGGAATGAAAAACTAGGGAGTCGCTTTGTTTAGTTACTAGTAAAACACCACATAGTCTAGCATTTTAGAAGGCAAAAAGGGAAATATAAAGAGTAAAATCATGAAAAGCAAGATCTGAAAGTATTCAATCTTATGTTATTTGTGCACATAACTAAGCACTTCTATATCTTGTAATACATAAACTTCTGAGAACCTTTGAACAGTTTTTTTTTTTTCAAGAAAAATCTTAAGACATGCTGACATACAAATTATAAACCCTCATACAAGATAATACAGGATTAACTCAGAGCAAAGGGAGATATGCCCTTGGGCTTCCATGATCTGAAAGTCCTCCATCACCTTCCTCAGGATGTGCTACAGCAACTTCTCGGTACTGCTGTTTAGGCTGTGAGTGTCGGTATTATTAGGGTACTTTCTCACTTGCGTTGTTGGATTCCAGAATGCAGCTCCGTTGCTGGAACTGCCTGACGGATCCGGAAATCCGTATGCAAACGGATAGCATTTGTTTCCGGATGTGGATCTGGCTGACAAATGCATTGAAACACCGGATCCGTCTCTCCGTGGTCACATTTTTAAAGGTCTGCGCATGATCAGTTCGGGAAACCGGATCCGGTTTTCCGGAACACTTGGTACCGGATCCGGCATTAATACATTTCAATGGAAATTATAGCCGGCATTCCGGCAAGTGTTTCAAGATTTTGGCCAGAGGAAATACGGCAGCATGCTGCGGTATTTCCTCTGGCCAATTACCGTAAGAGTGACTGAACTAAAGACATCCTGAAGCATACTGAGCTTTCCATTCAGAATGCATTAGGATAAAATTGAAGCGTTTTTTTCCCGGAATTGAGCCCCGGAAACTCAATACTGGAAAACTTTAACACAAGTGTGAAAGTACCTTTAGAGCATTATATGATATTATTTCAAGACCCCCAACAATCTAATATTGATGACCTAGGTCATCAATAAAAATAACTTGGACAACCCCTTTAATGAAAACTTAAACTTCCAATGCTTTATCTATAATTTTCCCTATTCACTAACCGTGGCGCTTATGGTGTAAGAACATTATATGTGTACAACTTTATTAGGTGTACTCTTTTCTCTAAAAATACATGGGAAAAATGTTGAATGCTTAGGAAGACTACACATAGAGATAACCTCTTATAGAATATATCTTCTTCCATAATCTATGGTGCACAATTAATACACTGCTGCCTGTTAGATCCAATACTGACCGGCAGATGCGCTGTAAGGTCTTCAAGGAGAACAGACACTTCTCCCTTGGATGATAGAACATTGGGCAGTGCCTAAACAGTGTAGATTGGCTGTTGTGCGAACCAAGTCCTCTGTGAGGACGAACTTTGGATTTGAAAGGAATGGCAACTCGCCACTGCCATTTCTATCCTGACACTTCTATGCTGGTACAGTATCTGAGATTCCCGGAGGAGCTACTTCAGAATTTACAGACAAAAGCATCTGAGGATTAGCCTTAGAGTACTTTTACACTAGCGTTGTTGGATTCCGGCAGGCAGTTCCGTCTGACAAATGCATTACCGGGTCCGTATCTCCGGTGTCATCCGGAAAAGCGGATCCAGTATTTCTTTTTTTCACATTTTTAAAGGTCTGTGCAATGAGCAGGACCGTGGTATACGGTTACACTGACTCCAAATTATGCAGTGGGTCAGGATATGGGTATAACAGTCTATAGTTTTGTTTGTGACGCCAACTGCAGCGTGCGCAGGGTACCGTCACAGGGCCCTCTAAGGTGTAATAACTCACACCCCAGGTTAGGAATGCAGAGTGGTGTAATGTCTCTTTATGGTGGTGATACTGGTGTCAACGGTGTTTCCTACCTGGGTACGGCTGAACTCCTGGATCCTGGCTCACTTGCAATAAATTGAGTGTAGGGCTAGTAGGAATAATAGAGGTATTTTGCAGCAGTAATTGAGATCCAGACCCTTGGTAAAGATCAAACTTGTCTTTACTGATTCTAACTTTCATCCAAGCAAGATACAGCTTTAGTCTTAGGTCCCAGCTTGCAGGAAAGGACATCTGCTTTGTAGCTCTATTCTTCTGCTGTGTGGGGACTGACTAGCTGAGGAGGAATATGGCTTCTCCTGGGTCTCTGGACTTTACTCATAGTTATCTTCTCAGGGTATGCTTTCTTCCTGGAACTGGAGTTGTCTGCTTGCTTCATCCAGCCGAGGCTGCAGGGCTCAGGCTGGGGATTTGATCAATGTCTCAGCTGAGACAAGATCCTGGTTTGATTCCCTATATCTGGGAGATCCTAACATGCACACCCTACCCCTATCAGGGGATGGGCTACACTGTGCTCTAACTTCCTTCTCTCCCCATGCTGCAGGATGTGGGCACAGCCCACTCTGCTCACAGAGGGGGAGCTAAGCTGGAACAAACTATTCCAGCTTAGATGTACTAAACTGAACCTAATTCCTTGCTAACACATTGCTGCCACCTGCTGGTGAACATGGAAATTATAGCAATAATTAAATTTAACAAGGTTTACAATGCACAGTTGTGAGGATATAAGGTAAATTTACATCAGATGACAAGGTCAATGCTCTTAGGAGATTGTAGCGCGGTAAAAGAAGACCGGATCTGTTAATGCGGCAATTTCCTGAACACTTGGTACCGGCATTAATACATTTCAATTGAAATTAATGTCGGCAAGTGTTCCGGAATTTTGGCCGGAGAAAATACCGCAGCATGCTGCGGTATTTTCTTCTGCCAAATACCGTAAAAGGGACGGAATGGAAGACATCCTGATGCATACTGAACGGATTGCTTTCCATTTAGCATGCATTAGGTCAAAACTGATGCGTTTTTTCCGGTATTGAGCCCCTATGATGGAACTCAATACCGGAAAGCTTTAACGCTAGTGTGAAAGTACCCTTAGAGTCTCAATAGTCGGGAAAGTATTTAGGTTCCTGTTCTGTCGGGGGTTGCTCTTGTTAGGGGATGTGCTCCAACTTAACTAGCAATGGGATTTAGTGTATGGACACCCAGATAGTGTATATGGACGGAGCTCAGGGTTGGACTGGCCCACCAGTGTACCAGAGGATCCTCCGGTGGGCCCAAGCTCGGACAGTAAAGGACCCCTAATAAAACAGGGTCCTTAAGGTCCTTTATACACAGAAGGTGGGCTCTCAGAATCATTTTCCCTGGTGGGCCCAAGGGATTTCAGTCTGATGCTGATGGAGCTAGACTTCTTAGACCGGCGCAGACAAGAATCTTTTAACCAGCATCTAAAAAAAGTTATGTTTCACATATAGTACTCACATACCCAGTTGAACCTAATACTGTTTATTAAATTTTATGCCTGTGAAGAAAACAGTAATGCTATTTAGTAGCTGTTTAGGCACAGAAAATCCTACCTTTATGACTGTGTGGTAGTGGTAAACTTGCTGCCCGCCATGCACAAGGTCTAGCGTTTAATTCCTAATGGAGACCTGTAGAATAATTTCTTTAGTAAAGGTTATTGCAGAATAATTGAACTTTTAATTTCCAGCTTTTTTCTAAGTAAAAGAAAATCTGGAAAGTAAAAGTAATATTTTTCTTCCATAACCTTTAATATACATTTTTTGTAAATGTCTGTGTGCTGAGAGAGGGCTCTTTCCCCAATGTATATCGAACAGAAGGGCCACAAAGCTTCATTAGTATTCACTGCAATGAAGTGAATACTAACAAGGTCGATTATCTCACATTCCCAAAGTGGTTGGGCCCTGGCCCCTTAACTGCAGTAATGCTAGTACTGCCCTGATGGCCGCCTTGCCAGCAGACCAGGGTACAGTCTTTTATGGGGTACTCTTACTCAACTCATGACATTTGTGGGAGTTTTCTGGAATAGTTCAGTTATTCAACCAGGATTGGACACAAACAATTGTCGAAAAACAGTGTATTTATTGGTAATCCATTGTTGACTGTGATATCATCCATACTAGTCAGGAGAACAACCGCCAGTCAAGCTCATTCATCAAATGTGACTGAACGCTACAAGGTGGTAATATCATCTGAACAGGATGGTGATAACTTCCCAACCAGGGCAAAAACCATGATCTCCTCCATTCTGTCTTCCTCTATGTCCCTTCCTCTATGTCCCTTCATCAGTCTCAGATGCTAGAATCTAGACCGTTACAGCTGTTAGATCTTGCGTGAAACACCAATTACAATTACATTTATCATCCAAACCATCAAAAGTCAGTGTGATATTAGCAAAACGTTTGGTATGATAGTCCTAAGTAGTGGACCACATGGTAAGGTAATGGTGCCATATGACAGAAGACCCCTTTTCAGTTGTACAAGTGCACAGTCTACTCTATTGTTGGCCAAACATCTACACACTATTATTTGAGAATGTTCTGTTCTAAAATATGAGAAACTGTAATGTTTTGTTCGTATTCTGCTTTTGAATTTTCTACATTAAGGGAGACAGAATATCAGCTTCAAACGCCTTAACCAGTGACCCATAACTATGATTTCACAACCACATAGAAATGTGGATTTCTCCAGAATGACATGAAAGGGAATTATTTAAAGAGTATTCCATTTCCAGGTTGATATTTTTATCTTTGCACTGCAGAGACCTTTCCTGCTAGTTTTCGAACTGTAGCATTCAAAGTCTTTATCCCTCAGGACATTGTATGTATTGGATGCCTAGAGGATGTCGGAACCAATTTATAGTCAAGCTCCCGCGGATTTGAAGCACATGTTTAAATGTCACGCATAATCACATTGGCAAAAATAAAAATATATGTAATGTTATATATTCTGTATACAAATCCCTGTGCAGTATGCAACAATATCCTCTACATCTGGGTGTTTTAATTTGTGTTTTTAGAAGCTGACAAAGATTTGAATGGAGAGAGTTGTGCCTATGCTTGGATCACCTCTCCATTCAATAACCACATGAATAGAGGTGGCCACCTGCTGCTTTGGATGGTGGAATAGAGGCTAATGGTTTGGATTAGGTATTTATGGCATAGCCAATAGATAAAGTGCTGTAAATAGACTGCCTGTCCCACTCCGCTCAGCTAATCCTGGCATAGTATATGGGGACAGGCAGGGTGGGATTCAAATTTTTAACAAAAGGTTCCCCTACTGAACAGGGGATACGCAGCGTCACAATACATTTACATATAAATACACCATATACACTGCCTGTCCAAAAAAAAAGTCGCCACCTGGATTTAACTAAGCAAATAGTTATGAGCCTCCTATTGGATAATTACTGCATGGGCGATTATCTTTCAGCGGGCAAGAAGTTATTTAACCCCAACTGGTGCAATGAGTTGCTTCTCATTTCTTAAACAACCAGAAGAAAACATCTAAGGAGATTGCAGAAACTACTAAAATTGGGTTAAGAACTGTCCAGGGCATTATTAAAAACTGGAAGGATAGTGGGGACCCATCGTATTCGAGGGAGAAATGTGGCGGGAAAAAAATCCTGAATGATAAACAACAGTAGAACTCAGGGCTATGTTTAATAGTGAAAGTAAGAGCATTTCCACACGCACAATGCGAAGGGAACTCAAGGGATTGGGACTGGACAGCTGTGTAGCCGTAAGAAAACCACTAATCAGTGAGGCAAACCAGAAAAAAAGGCTTCAATTTGCTGGGGAGCATAAAGATTGTACTCTGGAGCAATAGAAGAAGGTCATGTGGTCTGATGAGTCCAGATTTACCCTGTTCCAGAGTGATGGGCGCTTCAGGGTAAGAAGAGAGGCAGATGAAGTGATGCCCCCATCATGCCTAGTGCCTACTGTACAAGCCTGTGGGGGCAGTGCTATGATCTGGGGTTGCTGCATATGGTCAGGTCTAGGTTCAGCAACAGTATGTGCTCCAAGAATGAGGTCAGCTGACTACCTGAACATACTGAATGACCAGGGCATTCCATCAATGGATTTTTTCTTCCCTGATGGTACGGGCAGTGGTTCAGGGAGCATGAGACATCATTTTCACACATGGATTGGCCACCACAGAGTCCAGACCTTAACCCCATTGAGAATCTTTAGGATGTGCTGGAGAAGGCTTTGCGCAGCAGTCAGACTCTACCATCATCAATGCAAGATCTTGGTGAAAAATGTATGCAACACTGCATGGAAATAAATCTCGTGACATTGCAGAAGTGCATCGAAACAATGCCACAGCGAATGAGTGCCGTAATCAAAGCTGTGTGACATTTTTTTTTTTTTGGGACAGGCAGTGTATATTGATACATCAGCCCCAATGTGTGTAATGTAGGGGCATTGTGTTGTAGTCCACAAAACTCCTTAGTATGGGTGACTTTTTTGCCGATCTTTCCTCCTGTCATTGAGTCATGAAATATTATTTCATACTGCTAAGGTGTTCTATAACTAAACTATTGGTGGGCATCTGATCAGTGGGAACCACGCTGACCCAGAGAGCAAAAGGGCAAGGCTGTCCCTCTATTGTTTCTTACGTACATTGGCGCACACATCCATCTGCTGCAACACAGATTTGTTCAAGTGAATGGGGCAATATTGTAGTTCAATGTGCAGCGACCATCTGAGGAGCCTGTGTAATGGATAAGAGTGGTAGTGGCCCTGATGAAATGTTGTGTCACGGTGTACTCCCTCACGCAGGTGCTCCCAGGGGGTCAGTGCAGTGTAAATGGAGTACTGAAGAATAAGGCCAGAGTTACACGTCGTGCAATGTAGAACTTGAAATACATACAGTAGCAGCAAGATTTAAGTGCAAATTCTCTCTGGCACCAGTAAAGGTATGGAGGCAGGTTGGCTGGTGGCAGTATCGCACTTAGGTGATACTGGCCTAGTGGTTGTTTGGTGATGGGTGGCTTGGATGTAATCCCACACCTCATAGCAATGCCTTCAATGCTGAAGGTAGCAGGTCACTATGCTATCTGGAACCTCAAGGCTTCACTTGAGGGAAATTGTAAAAGTTCTCTCTGGAGAATCTGCAATAGGAGCAGGAGCTCAGGCATTGTGCTTCCTCTCCTCTCTGTCTCTGGACTGGAATTCTCCCTCTTGACAGGAAGCTGGACCAACCCAACCAACCACTCTTATCAAGAGGGGAGGAAGGAACAGGGCGGTTACCTCTGTTCCTTGCCAAGCATTCTTAGCTGGTAGTTGCGGCCAGAAGCAAGTAATAAAATATGTAATGTACAACAATATACAACTTGTAGTACCCTTAGGTCTGGCGCACTACATATGTACTATGCTGGGAAAATCCCTACCCAGTCATTATAAGCATTAGTGGGGGTCCCTGCAGGTAGACTCTAATCAGTCGGTAGGTGAATATTCTCTAATCAGTCAGCAGGTGGGTGAATAATCTCTAATCAAGCAGTAGGTGGGTGAATACCGGTATTTTTTAATCAATTAGTAGGTGGGTGAATATGCTTTAATCAATCAGTAGGTGGGTGAATATTCTCTAATCAATCATTAGGTGGGTGAATATTCACTAATTAATCAGAAGGTTGGTGAATATTATCTAATCAATTAGTAGTTGGGTGAATATTCTCTAATTAATCAGTAGGTCAGTGAATATTCTCTAATCAATCAGTAGGTAGGTGAATATTCTCACATATCCTGGAAAAACCTATTTACCACAATAAACCTCACCACATTTAAATTAGACCGTAGGTTGGTTACTCCCTATGGATAACCATTACTTTATTTTCTTGAGTGGACTATTTCTTAGGGCTCTTCTATTTTGGCAGGGCAATGACCAGTGACTTGCCTGTACTGTAACAGCAGTAGTCTGACATCCATATTTTCCAGCTCCTCACACTAAACATAACTATGCTTAAACCTTCAGCGTCACCTCCTGAGACACCTCCTGAGATTGGCTTTTGCGTAGTAGCACAGGCTAGCACTAGGACGTCCATGCTGTGATAGCTTATTTCTAACACATTAATTATGAATAAAAGAATACCTTATGGTGAACCATCAGGATTTCCTACTCCAAAATGCAACGCACTATCCTCTGCTGTACATACACTGATCACTGAGAAAGAAAAGAGATGGCCACGGCTAAAATCCATCCTAACAGCTATCAGATGATAGAATATTTATATTATCATTTCTACTCTAATTTCATATCTTTCTGTCATTATCACTTTTTATACTAATGTGTCATTTACAGTCAGGCTCTTTCTATGCAAACATCCACTGATGCATTCATTGGAAGCATACTAGACAGAAACAGGTGGTCTTAGTCACCCCCTTGGGCTATGTCCAGATGGACTCCTGCTACTACTACCTTTTCTTCTTCTACTACTACTCAGTTTAAAAAAAAAATCCCAATGTTGTCCTTTTACTTCAGACGTGAAGAATTAAACATAGCCGTCATTTATTTTTCATATTCTCAATACAGATGAGCAAAGTTCTTGAAAATTCAGTTTGGCTTCTTCTGCAAATTTTACCCCAAAATTAGCTTTGTGACAAATTACTTAGTCACAAAGTACATTTCTTTGTACTTAGCAATTATGGGAACGGTGATTGTGACCCCCCCCCCCTGTCATTGAACCCCTCAGATATCACGTTCATCGCTGATCGTGGCATCTGAGATGCATATTGTGGCTTTCAGGGGTTAATCCGGTAAGGAAAAAATAAATAAATACTCACCTCATCCATGTGATCGCTTAGAGGCCAACGCGGGCATCTTGATTGAAGATCCAGCATGAAATCCTGCGTGATGACACGATTTTGCGCTGGATATTCAATCATGATGGTCGCTGAGGCCCCCCCACCCCCCTGCATTTCAGGGAAAATTGATTCGTTACCATGAAGCACGAGGAAATTCGGCTTCACGGCAAATCGGATTTTCACTGAAACTCAGATCGAACTTAGGATACTTCAATTCGCTCAACACTAATTCTCACAGATAATTTTTAGAGAGATGTTAAAAAAAGTGATCAAGACAGTGAATGAGTCATATTAGAGATTTTCTTTTCATAGAAAGATAAAGCTTTAATTTGCAAAGATTTAAGGTAAGTTTTTTTTAGAAAGAAAAAAATTGTTTTGTGTTTTTCAGATATAGTACCACTCTTGTCTATAGGGTGTGTAGATTTGCAGCTCGGCTGATGCTCTAGAATAGAACAAGTGTTTGATTGGCAGGAGTCTGACCACTGGGGAACCCATGGATCACAAGAAAAGGGTCCTGTGATCCACCAACTGAATGAGGAGTTGGTCAGAAATGAGCGATGCTGCGCCATTCAACTTTATGGGGAGTGCAGAGGTAACACTTGGCTATCTCTGGCAGTCCCATAGATTTGAATAGAGTGGTAGGGCACATGCATGACCGCTGCATCATTGAAATAAGGGAACACGGGGCCCTCATTTTCATAACTGCCGGTGGCCTCATTAATTGGACCCCAGCCAATCAGACACTTATGTCCTAACCTGTGGACAGAGGGTACAGATATTAAAAAGAATTTCAGAACATTTGATATGAAAATGGCCCATGGGTTTCCACCTTTAAATTTTTTCTGGTAAATGTTTTTACTTTTTCACATTTTCTAAGCCAGTACACTGTTGGTTTAGCTTCTGCATATCACACCTGTCACATATTGTACAAGGGTTATCTAAGACTGGGTTTACATGCCATGATGGGTCCAACACCATGTCCACGGGCTATGTGCAAGGCCTTCAGATAGTGTGTTGGGGTACGGCCACATGGTCATGTTGACTGATGCAGTTTTGGAAAAGATAGGTGAGAAGTAGTATCTGTCCATTATATTTTCTCTCCTTTTATGATCCACTCCTGATGTGTGGTGTGGTTCCACTGCCGCTAATGAATAATTTCTCTAGTTATTTTATCTTTGTTATATTGGTGTGCACTGCAATAATTTTATAATTTGATCAGGAGATCCATACCCTAAACACAGCTATTATATATGTAATCATGACAACTACCTCCCTAATTTTTTATAAAGAATGAAACGTTGTCACAGCCCCTCCACAGAAAATGTAATCAGAGTAGAGTAAGTGGGTAAAAGTTGGTTGTTTTAGGCTCTGTTCACATTAGTGATGGGTTCTGTTCCATCGGGGATTTCAGTGTTTTTTGATAATCACTGTTTGGAGCACTGTTTTTGCCATCAAGCCTTTAGAAAACTGATGGAATTCTGAGCATTCCATACATGACAATGTGATAGATCCTTTTGATGAAGGTATTTTTGGATGAAGTATTCCTTTCCTACTTTTGGGGTTTTTAGGTTTCTTTTGTCACACTCTTTGGGATTGGCTTGGTGAAATCATTATTTGTCTTCTACTTCAACGCCTGAGATCCTTTTGTTCACTTAATGCTTGCCTCATCAAACCATGGACTCACGACACAACTGACAAAAGGCATTTCATTATGTGGTATAGTCTACAAAAGTGTCACAAGGAAATGATCCATACTTCAAGAGGCTTAATGAGCTGCTAGATTCTGATGCAAATTTGACTTTGAGCTGCCATGGGATTTTAGACTCACCACTGCAGTGACCTGGATTTCCATGTAAATACTGTAGAAACCTTCATATTTGTCCATAAAATGAAGACTGTACCATTTAGGAAAACAGCATACAGTACAGTCAGTATAATTTACAAAGCAAGCTGATGCCTACTAGGATGTGTTTGGGTTGAATACATGTATACGTCAGTGGTCTTCCCAAAACATTTATTTTTTCTCAGTAATCCTCCAGAACATTTGTTTTTGCCTTCTGCAATTGAGCAAGATTGGCCAAGAAATCATTGCCTGCAGCCGAGGATTTACAGTATGTCCAATTCCAATAATGTAAAGCTTTCAAGACCTTTGGCTTTTCCTATTCTGGGGATTCGCTCTGGTAGTTAGGATAAGCGGCAAAATACAAGTTCGTAAATCAAACTTCAGTGTTTATTCACACATAATGCCAAAAACAAGGCGTCACTTTTGCAGTGTCAGTGTTACTTCACACCCAATGGAAAGTTAATATAACAAAAGTCACCTTGGTGGCAGTTCTGCCTCAGAAAGTCAAAATACAGGCTTTAGGCGGCCTGTTCCCCTGACACACGGTCTCCGTTCTCCAGTCCCGCATAGGCCTCAGATCCCAGCACACAGACATGGCATCTGAGCCCAGCTGCCTATTTAAGAACAGCCAGGTGCTGCCAAAACCCAGACCGGCACTTAAAATCCAGTCCGATATTTGACCTCACCTGGCTGGAAATCAGCCAAGCAGCACATGCTGGGAGGAAAATACCTGTTTTCCCAGATCAAACCTCTCACTGTGTCACATACCCCCCCCCCTTGATCAACCCTAAGGGGGTGAACACACGCCAGACAGTGAGTGTACCCGGGACAGGGCATCCGCGTTTCCCTGTAACCGGCCTGCCCTGTGTTCCACCGAAAACGTAAAGTTTTGTAGGGAGAGAAACCCAGGGGGTGACCCAGGCATTTCTGTCCTTGGCCTGGCTCATCCACTTGAGAGGGGAGTGGTCAGTCACCAGGTGGAATTTTCTCCCCAATAAATAATAGCGGAGAGACTTGAGTGCCCACTTGATAGCCAGGCACTCTCTCTCCACTATACTATACCGGGTCTCGGCTGGGGTGAGTTAACAGCTGAGGAAGACAACAGAATGCTCCTACCTGTTCACTTCCTGAGACAGTACAGCACCGAGGCCTACTTCGGAGGCATCGGTCTGTACTATAAACTCCATTTTGAAGTCGGGCGTCACCAAAACCAGGACCCGCACAGGGCCGACTTCAAAGCTGAGAAAGCTTCTTCCGCCTGATCATACCAGCGAACCATCACTGACTTGTGTCCCTCCAAAATCCCTGTCAATGGTGCGGCCACCGTAGCAAAGTGGGGGAAAAACCTCATGTAATAGCCCACTATTCCCAGGAATGACTTTACTTGCCTAGTGGTGACAGGTCGGGGCCAATTTCGCATTGCCTCTATTTTGTTCACTTGGGATTTGATGACTCCACGCCCAATGACATACCCCAGGTACTTAGTCTCCTCTAACCCTATCGCACATTTTTTTTGGTTAGCGGTGAAGTAACACCGACACTGTCCCACCTTTCGAAGGGAGTCCACTACAGCCTGCACGTTGGGTAGGTGACCTTCCCAGTCAGTACTGTGGATGACAATATCGTCCAGGTAAGCCGAAGCGTACCGACGATGTGGACGCAGCACAATGTCCATAAGCCGTTAAAAGTGGCGGGGGCACCATGCAGACCAAAGGGTAGCACCTTGTAATGATACAGCCCTTCAGGCGTGATGAAGGCAGTTTTCTCTTTGGAAGCCTCCGTTAAGGGCACCTGCCAGTACCCTTCCGCCTAGCAGTGTTGCCGGTGATGTCACCTGCTCTGATGGGCAGGCTCTAGCACTGCTCTAGGCATTTTATAGGCTAGGGTAGCGCTAAAACCTACCCATTAGTGCTAGCGACGTCACCAGGCAAACTACTAGATGATAGTCTCCGCCTAGTAGTGTTAAAGACATAAACAAACAACCCTAGCACTATGCGATTCATGGAGAGCCCAGTACAGATGCTCATATCAGGGGGTCGGCCTGGGTGAAAATGGGGGTATGTCCGGGCTTAGCTATGAATCTGGACAACCCCTTTAATGAATGTTTCCCTGGTGGTCTTGGATAATGAAGTAGTTTATGGATGCTTACTTGGTGGTCTAGGGTAGCAGAAGTATTAAATACCTGTGCCTCTCTACAGCATCATGAAAAATGTTGGTCACCTTTGCATTCTAGAAAAATCCCTGATATACATTAAGATTAGTATTTTTAATCTAAAATGATGTACTTTTTGTTAATTGTAATAATTTCAAAAACCCGAGGCTCTTTGCACCAAGGACTAGAGTATACAGATTAGATGGCATCATTACAAATTCCAGGGTCATGTTCTCTCCTTGGGATTTTTTCCGTGCCATCACTGTCTACAATGCACAAAGCAGCTGGCTGGGAGAAAATGGATTGTATTTAAATCTGTCACACTCTGTAAAGGGAAAGACTTTGAAAAGTTATCTGAATATAATCTTGCCCTGGGATATATTTGGCAAGTTTCAAAGTTATTACTATGTCACATCTGTGTTGGGAGCTGCAGCACATTAATGGATTTGCAATGCAGATTCTTAAAGGGTCGAAGTAAAATATAGAGTAACCTGGAACAAACATGGAGGAGAGACTGCACCAGTCCAATGATCATAATGAGACCCATGGCTCTTATTCCCTACCACCTTCCTGTTGGAATTGGTTTCTTAGACCCACCAGAGGACATTCTTCTGGGATCCCACCCTCCAACCATATAGAACATATGTACACCCACTATTATTCATTTTTGTTCTCTGGACCGATCAGCATTAAGATCTAATAGGTTATGTGGGATCATCCCATAAGAAATCGACTCTAGTGACAAGTGGTTGGCTCAAATGACAACGAATGGTCTACTGGACCTTTGTCGATCATGATCAAAAGATCATGATATTTTGGGATCTTTGTCGAGTCCTAGTCCACCAGAGGATCCTCTAGTTTAACCCCATTAGGAGAAAAGGGATCCATGTTTCTTGTATTATTTCTCCACTTTTGTTCATTGTCTGTGTAGTGGTGCAGCCATGGACAGATTCATCTGTCCTTATCAGCAGGATTAACCCTATTTAACCTGGTATGGTGCCTGGCAGGAACGGTCCTGCTGATGAAAATGATACCTGCCTTGTGAAAATTGGTTTTGGCATTTCTGAGAAAAGAAAAGACTTTTATTCTTTATACAAACGAGGGTTTCGGTGCATCAAGGGGCGTGGTCAGCAGTGGAAAGCTGAGTGCACTGAGACCACGCCCATCTGGGAACATAATACCTAATTTGCACAACGAATAAAAGTTTTTGTTGTGAATGCCGCAACCGATTTTCACATGACATATATCATTTTAATTTGCTTGATCAACCCTACCAGGCAAAATGACTGATTTCACACAGTGATAATGTGCATTTGAGAGGTAAAAAACCTGGGGGAGCAGGGAAGGTGTCCTTAGCAGTAATAGGCCTAAGCTTGTAAAAGAAGTCTAAGCCTATTACTGCTATATTCCATTACAGGCCAGCAAGTGGCAGCACTGCTTTGGAATATATATAATTTTGCATTTAGTAGTGACTACAATTCCTTTAATGAATGCATGTTGGGGTCCCCTTCGGGGCACAAAATTAAGTGAAAAAAAAAAGTTTTCAAAATATAAAAAAAATTGAATTCAAACATCAAGGGAATAGCCACATTTGTAATTCGCCATATATTTATCCCATATGGCGAATTATGTAACAGAAAAAAAAATCAAAATGGCTCTTTTTTTCTTCACTCTCTAAAAAAAATAAAAAGTGATCAAAAAGTCATACAGACTCCAAAATAGTATCAATAAAAATTACAGATCGCCCCACAAAATAATGAGCCTGCAAGCACCTCTATTGGCATTGCTATAAAAAATGTATAGGGGTCAGAATATGGCAATGAAAAGAATAAAAACAAAAGAAAAACAATATAAATGTGATATCACTGTAATTGTACTCACCCAGAGAATCAAGGGCATGGGCCAGTTTTACTGCATACCACTGAGGTGGTATTTAGGGATGAGCGAATCGACTACGGATGACACATCCGAAGTTGATTTGCATAAACTTTAGTTTGAATACTGTTAAAAACCTTACCACTTGGAACCGAAACCAAGTTCGAGAAAAGGTTTTTAACAGTAGAAATTAATTTTTAAAGTTATTACCCGAAGTCTCACGAGACTTCCCCAAGTAATAACTTCGGCTCGTCTGAGCCAATACATTCTAATACTGTATGAAGCGCTCGCTCCGTACAGTATTCAAACAAAGTTGTATGCAAATCGACTTTGGATGTTTCACCCAAAGTCGATTCGCTCATCCCTAGTGGTATTGTGTTTTTTTTTTTTTTCTATTGCACCCCAGATTAGACTTTATTTTTCTCGAGCTTCCCACTACATCATTTACAGGAAAATTGACATGTCTGGAAGGCATTAATAGGCTTGAACCTGCTAACATGTGCTCTCTGTATCGTGCAGGAAAAGGGATTTTTTGTTTACATTTTTACACTTCTAGGCGGAGACTTCCATCAGTCCAGACCTCCACCTAGCAGTGTTCTAGGTGACGTCACTGGCACTAATGGGCGGGCTTTAGCACTGCCATAGCCATTTTACAAAATGTGATTGCGGGGTGCCAATGTATAGTCAGGCTGGGACCTGGAGTGGGCCCCAAGCCTGCTGGTCAATGTCAGTATATCACTGACATTAAAATTAAATGCACTATAGGGATAGTGCATTGTATTTTAGAAGAAATTAAAATATTGCCTGTTATAGTCCCCTTGTGGAACTATTAATTGGCAAACAAGTTGAATAAAAAAAATGTATTAAATAAAAAAATCAACAAAGATGCTTTTTTTATCCTTGAAAATAGGTTTTTCATTTAAAAACAAATTGCAAAAACAAATCTCCCACACATTTTTGGTATCGCCGCAATGCACTACACACACACTACACAAATATTGTGTAAATTATCATGTAAATATCGTAAATTATCCCCTACGGTGAACGCTGTAAAAAAAATGCTAAAAAAATTCAAGAGTTGATAATTTATTCGTAGTCGCCACCGAAAAAACTTACGGTAATAACTAGCATTTAAAAATTTGTATTTACCCCAGAATGATACCAATGAAAATTACAAGTTGACCCGCAAAATTCAACCTCACACAACTTTATAGAAAGAAAAATAAAAAGTTCTAAGTTTTGGGATGTGCCGATGCAAAAAAAAGGTTCTTATTATTTATTTTTTTTAAAGGGATTTTACTGCACAAAAGTAGTAAAATGTAAAAAAAAAAAAACTAAACTATATATACTATGTTACTATGTTACTATGTATATGTATTTGGTATTGCTGTAATCGCACTGACCAAAGAATAAAGATATTATGGTATTTGTGCCGAAAAATGAACGCCGCAAATTTTTTAAGGTAAAAACTCTATGGCAGTATTGCTGTTTTTTCCTATCTCCCTCCCAGAAAAAGTTAATAAAAGTTAATTAGAAAGTTATGTGTACCCCAAAATGGCACTATAAAAACTACAACTTGTCCCGCAAAAAAGCAAGCCCTCATACAGGCACATTGCCCTAATATTGCAGAATATTTGTTTTCTCCATCATCACATGACATCACTTACTACTTCTCCTCTCCACTGCTGAGCTCCAGTCGCTCCTGCACTGATCACATGATGGTGACATCATCACAGGTCCTTACTCCTTACCACTTCTCCTGTCCACTGCTGAGCTCTGGCCCCTCCTGCACTGATCACATGATAGTGATGTTATCACAGGTCCTTAGCACTTCTCCTCTCCACTGCTGTGCTCCAGCCCCTCCTGCAATGATCACATGATGGTGATGTTATAACAGCTCCTTACCACTTCTCCTCTCCACTACTGAGCTCTGGCCCCACCTGCACTGATCACATGATGGTAACATCATCACAAGTCCTTACCAGTTTTACTCTCCACTGCTGATCTCTGGCTCCTTCTGCCATTTTTTGGACTCCTAGAGCACCACCAGCTCCACTGCTTATAAAAAAAGTTCCCAGAAGCGTCCTCCAATGACAATGTGTCATGCCCTGCTCGGGCTACGTGCGGAGGTCTGCCAGATTAGCAGCACGTGTCTAGTCTTTTGTTTTGTTTTGGAGTCGAGCTAGATCCGCCTCCCTTCAGGTGCACTGGGTGGGGTCGTTGGTTTAAATTACACCCACTCCCAGTGTTCCGTGCGGGTTATAGCTTCTGTCTGGCTCTGTGAAAGCAAGGAAGGAAGGATTGGCTGTTCCTGCTCAGAAAAGATAAGTTGGTTGTTGTTTTCTTGTTGTTTGCTGTCTAGGCTGTTAGAGAGACGCCTGTCCCCTCCAGGTTGTGAGGGAACAGGCTGACTCTATTCCCCTTCACCAACTTAGGGATTTTAGGGTATTTTTTAGCCCAGGCACGAGGACACGTTATTCCCACCTTAAGGGTCTGAACGTGGGCATAGCAGTATAGGGAGAGCTGGTAGGGATTTGTCAGGAGGTGACCCTGATCCCCAGCTTCTTGCCTAGATACTTGTTTGTTTATTTTTCTGTGTATCTGATGTCCTGTCCGCCGTGACACAATGTGCAAGTAGCAGCACTTGTCATGTGAACATGCAGAGGACTAAAAATACAACATGCTACAATAAAAAAAAAAATAATCACGATGTAAAAGCTGCCGGTAATTTCAGAATGCCCCCTTGTTCTTCATGTAGCAGGTTTTTGTCTCTTTTTGTCCCATTGTTCAGCTGTCGTCTCCCTGTATCTGACTCTGCCGTAATGACTGTGCACATAGGCAGTAGTCGTATGGGAGTTTCCGCGAGTAGTATGCTCCATTGTGCTATGACACGAGTGTGCTGTCTCCATCTCACTAGTGACTTCAGAGGCGTCCTACTAACAGAAGCTATGATTAGAAATACTGCAGAGACTCAATTTTTTTTATCCTCTGTATTTTTTATTTTATTTGGATTTTTCAGCAGTAAGTGAACTGTGTGTTATGTCTAATGCAAGCGCCGGATAAGATAAGGATGCAAAGTATGTGTCAGTTATTTTTTTATCTCTTTCCCAGAAATAGCATCTTTACTTTAACCCCTTCCCGACATATGACGTAATAGAACGTCATGGCGGGAGGTCCGTTCCCGCATTTTGATGTACTATTACTTAATGGTGATTGGGTGGGCACCGGAGCGGTGGGCGCCCGATTAATGCAGGGGCCCGGCAGTCCCTGGTAGCCCCTGCCCCTGCTGTATCTGCTGGCATCGCTGTATATGCCGGCAGAATAACCATAGAAGGGATTTGCGGCGGGTCAGGGAACCCATCGTGTTCCCGCGCTACTGTTGCATGCCCCCCAAAATGGTACCAATAAAACTGTCACCTCATCCCGCAAAAAAAAGAGCCCCTACATAAGACAATCGCCCCAAAAATAAAGCTATAGCTTTCAGAACATGGAGACACTAAAACATAATTTTTTTTGCTTCAAGAATGCAATTATTGTGTTAAAGTGAAATAAAAAAAAAAAGTATAAATATTAGGTATCGCCATAACAATCAGCTTTATAAAAATATCACATGACTTAACCCCTCAGGTGAACACAGTAAAAAAATAAAAATAAAAACAGTGCCAAAAAAAGCTATTTTTTGTCACCTTACATCACAAAAATTGCAACACCATGCGATCAAAAAGGTGTATGCCCCCCAAAATAGAACCAATCAAACCATCATCTCATCTCGCATAAAATGAGCCCCTACCTAAGACAATCGGTCAAAAGATAAAAAAAAACTATGGCTCTCAGACAATGGAGACACAAAAACTTTTTTTTGTTTGTTTTAAAAATCCTATTATTGTGCAAAATTTAAATAAATAAGAAAAAGTATACATATTAGGTATTGCCACGCCCCTAACGACCTGCTCTATAAAAATGTCACATGACCTACAGGTGAACGCTGTAAAAATAAATAAATAAAAACTGTGCCAAAACAACCAATTCTTTTGGTCACCTTGCCTCATAAAGTGTAATAATGTACCCAAGAATAGTACCAATAAAAAAATAAAAACGTCAACTCTTCCTGCAAAAAATGAGCCCCTGCACAAGACGATTGGCAGAAAAATAAAAAAAACATGGCGTTCAGAAAATGGAAACAAAAATGCTTTATTATGTAAAACTGAAACAAACAAAGAAAGTAGACATATTTGATATCACCGAGTCTGTAACAAACTCTATAAAAATAGCGCGCTATCTAACCTGTCAGATGAACGTTGTAAAAAAAAATTTATAAAAACTTTGCCAAAACAGACATTTTTTGGTTACCTTGCCTCACAAAAAACGTAATATAGAGCGATTAAAAATCATATCTACAACAAAATACTACCAATAAAACTGTCACCTTATCCCGTAGTTTCCAAAATGGGGTCACTTTTTGTAGTTTCTACTGTAGGGGTGCATCAGGGGGGTTTCAAATGGGACATAGTGTCTAAAAACCAGTCCAGCAAAATCTGCCTTCCAAAAAACCATGTAGCGCTTCTTTCCTTCTGCGCCCTGCTGTGCGCCCTTACATAAGTTTACAACCACATGTGGGGTGTTTCTGTAAACCTCAGAATCAGGGTAATAAATGTTGAGTTTTGTTTGGCTGTTAACCATCATTGTGTTAAAGAAAAAAATTGATTAAAATGGAAAATCTGCAGAAAAAGTGACATTTTGAAATTTAACCTCCAATTTAAGGGGGGTAGTTTCTACAATGGGATCATTTATGGGGGATTTCTGTTATGTAAGCCCCACAAAGTGACTTCAGACCTGAACTGGTCCTTAAAAAGTGGGTTTTGGAAATGTTATTGAAATTTTTTAGAATTGCTTCTAAAATTCTAAGCCATCTAACGTCCCCAAAAAATAAAATGACATTTACAAAATGATGCAAACATAGACATATGGGGAATGTTAAGTAATAAATATTTGATGAGGTATTACTTTCTGTTTTAAAAGCAGAGAAATTGAAATTTTAAAAAATTGCGAATTTAAAAAAAAAAAAAATCATAAATAAAGGTGAAATATATTGACTCAAATTTATGACTGGCATGAAGTATAATATGTCACGAGAAAACAATCTCAGAATGGTGTGGATAAATAGAAGCGTTCCAAAGTTATTACCACATAAAGTGACACATGTCAGATTTGCAAAAAAAGGCCTGGGCAGGAAGTTGAAAACTGGCCCGGGGTACAAGGGGTTAATAGCTTTATCTCTGCCCTGGGAAACATAATATTATATTAGCAGGTAATGACGCTTCCTTCTATTCAAGAAAGACAGAGACAGAAGACGTCTTTGTACTTGGCTGGATTTAAGCTAAAGAATAGCAATGTGTAACAAGGGTTTTGCCGTTTTTGATATTTATTTTTTTCCTTGCCGCAGATTTGATGCGGTATACAATACAATCTTAAAGGGATTGTCTAGGGGGAAAAAAAGATCTTTAAAGGAGTTGTCCAAGTCTTTAATACTAATGACCTATCCTCAGGATAGCTTATCAGTATGTGATTGGTAATGGTCCAAAGCCCGGCACTCCCGCCGATCAGCTGTTTGAAGAGATAGTGAGTGCTGCAGCATCCTTACAGCTTACCGAGCACAGCAGCGCCATCCATTGGCTAGCGGCTGTACTTGGTATTACAGCTCATCCCCATGCCTAGGTCATGTGACCGACGAACGTGAAGTCACTGGCCTACGTACCCCCACTGATTAGATCCTGATGACCTATCCTCAGGATGGGTCATCAGTATTAGAGTTGAGCGAACACCTGGATGTTCGGGTTCGAGAAGTTCGGCCGAACTTCCCGGAAATGTTCGGGTTCGGGATCCGAACCCGATCCGAACTTCGTCCCGAACCCGAACCCCATTGAAGTCAATGGGGACCCGAACTTTTCGGTACTAAAAAGGCTGTAAAACAGCCCAGGAAAGAACTAGAGGGCTGCAAAAGGCAGCAACATGTAGGTAAATCCCCTGCAAACAAATGTGGATAGGGAAATGAATTAAAATAAAAATTAAATAAATAAAAATTAACCAAAATCAATTGGAGAGAGGTCCCATAGCAGAGAATCAGGCTTCACGTCACCCACCACTGGAACAGTCCATTCTCAGATATTTAGGCCCCGGCACCCAGGCAGAGGAGAGAGGTCCCTTAACAGAGAATCTGTCTTCATGTCAGCAGAGAATCAGTCTGCATGTCATAGCAGAGAATCAGGCTTCACGTCAGCCACCACTGCAACAGTCCATTGTCATAAATTTAGTCCCAGCACCCAGGCAGAGGAGAGAGGTCCCGTAACAGACAATCTGGCTTCATGTCAGCAGAGAATCAGTCTTCATATCATAGCAGAGAATCAGGCTTCACGTCACCCACCACTGTAAGAGTCCATTTTCATAAATTTAGGCCCAGCACCCAGGCAGAGGAGAGAGGTCCCGTAACAGACAATCTGGCTTCATGTCAGCAGAGAATCAGTCTGCATGTCATAGCAGAGAATCAGGCTTCACGTCAGCCACCAATGCAACAGTCCATTGTCAGATATTTAGGCCCAGCACCCAGGCAGAGGAGAGAGGTCCCGTAACAGACAATCTGGCTTCATGTCAGCAGAGAATCAGTCTTCATATCATAGCAGAGAATCAGGCTTCACGTCAGCCACCAATGCAACAGTCCATTGTCAGATATTTAGGCCCAGCACCCAGGCAGAGGAGAGAGGTCCCGTAACAGACAATCTGGCTTCATGTCAGCAGAGAATCAGTCTTCATATCATAGCAGAGAATCAGGCTTCACGTCACCCACCACTGTAAGAGTCCATTTTCATAAATTTAGGCCCAGCACCCAGGCAGAGGAGAGAGGTCCCGTAACAGACAATCTGGCTTCATGTCAGCAGAGAATCAGTCTGCATGTCATAGCAGAGAATCAGGCTTCACGTCAGCCACCAATGCAACAGTCCATTGTCAGATATTTAGGCCCAGCACCCAGGCAGAGGAGAGAGGTCCCGTAACAGACAATCTGGCTTCATGTCAGCAGAGAATCAGTCTTCATATCATAGCAGAGAATCAGGCTTCACGTCACCCACCACTGTAAGAGTCCATTTTCATAAATTTAGGCCCAGCACCCAGGCAGAGGAGAGAGGTCCCGTAACAGACAATCTGGCTTCATGTCAGCAGAGAATCAGTCTTCATATCATAGCAGAGAATCAGGCTTCACGTCAGCCACCAATGCAACAGTCCATTGTCAGATATTTAGGCCCAGCACCCAGGCAGAGGAGAGAGGTCCCGTAACAGACAATCAGGCTTCACGTCAGCCACCAGTGCAACAGTCCATTGGCATATATTTAGGCCCAGCACCCAGGCAGAGGAGAGAGGTCCCGTAACAGAGAATCTGGCTTCATGTCAGCAGAGAATTAGTCTGCATGTCATAGCAGAGAATCAGGCTTCACGTCACCCAACATTGGAACAGTCCATTGGCATATATTTAGGCCCCGGCACCCAGACAGAGGAGAGGTTCATTCAAATTTGGGTAGCCTCGCAATATAATGGTAAAATGAAAATAAAAATAGGATTGAATGAGGAAGTGCCCTGGAGTACAATAATATATGGTTAAGGGGAGGTAGTTAATCTCTAATCTGCACAAGGGATGGACAGGTCCTGTGGGATCCATGCCTGGTTCATTTTTATGAACGTCAGCTTGTCCACATTGGCTGTAGACAGGCGGCTGCGTTTGTCTGTAATGACGCCCCCTGCCGTGCTGAATACACGTTCAGACAAAACGCTGGCCGCCGGGCAGGCCAGCACCTCCAAGGCATAAAAGGCTAGCTCTGGCCACGTGGATAATTTAGAGACCCAGTAGTTGAATGGGGCCGAACCATCAGTCAGTACGTGGAGGGGTGTGCACACGTACTGTTCCACCATGTTAGTGAAATGTTGCCTCCTGCTAACACGTTGCGTATCAGGTGGTGGTGCAGTTAGCTGTGGCGTGTTGACAAAACTTTTCCACATCTCTGCCATGCTAACCCTGCCCTCAAAGGAGCTGGCCGTGACACAGCTGCCTTGGCGACCTCTTGCTCCTCCTCTGCCTTGGCCTTGGGCTTCCACTTGTTCCCCTGTGACATTTGGGAATTCTCTCAGTAGCGCGTCTACCAACGTGCGCTTGTACTCGCGCATCTTCCTATCACGCTCCAGTGCAGGAAGTAAGGTGGGCACATTGTCTTTGTAGCGTGGATCCAGCAGGGTGGCAACCCAGTAGTCCGCACACGTTAAAATGTGGGCAACTCTGCTGTCGTTGCGCAGGCACTGCAGCATGTAGTCGCTCATGTGTGCCAGGCTGCCCAGGGGTAAGGACAAGCTGTCCTCTGTGGGAGGCGTATCGTCATCGTCCTGCCTTTCCCCCCAGCCACGCACCAGTGATGGACCCGAGCTGCGTTGGGTGCCACCCCGCTGTGACCATGCTTCATCCTCATCCTCCTCCACCTCCTCCTCATCCTCGTCCTCCACGTCCTCCAGTAGTGGGCCCTGGCTGGCCACATTTGTACCTTGCCGCTGCTGTTGCCAAAAACCTCCCTCTGAGTCACTTCGAAGAGACTGGCCTGAAAGTGCTAAAAATGACCCTTCTTCCTCCTCCTCCTCCTCCTGGGCCACCTCCTCTTCCATCATCGCCCTAAGTGTTTTCTCAAGGAGACATAGAAGTGGTATTGTAACGCTGATAACGGCGTCATCGCCACTGGCCATGTTGGTGGAGTACTCGAAACAGCGCAACAGGGCACACAGGTCTTGCATGGAGGCCCAGTCATTGGTGGTGAAGTGGTGCTGTTCCGCAGTGCGACTGACCCGTTTGTGCTGCAGCTGAAACTCCACTATGGCCTGCTGCTGCTCGCACAGTCTGTCCAGCATGTGCAAGGTGGAGTTCCACCTGGTGGGCACGTCGCATATGAGGCGGTGAGCGGGAAGGCCGAAGTTACGCTGTAGCGCAGACAGGCGAGCAGCAGCAGGATGTGAACGCCGAAAGCGCGAACAGACGGCCCGCACTTTATGCAGCAGCTCTGACAGGGGTAGTTGTGAATGAACTTCTGCACTACCAAATTCAGCACATGAGCCAGGCAAGGGATGTGCGTCAAACTGGCTAGTCCCAGAGCTGCAACGAGATTTCGCCCATTATCACACACCACCAGGCCGGGCTTGAGGCTCACCGGCAGCAACCACTCGTCGGTCTGTTGTTCTATACCCCGCCACAACTCCTGTGCGGTGTGGGGCCTGTCCCCCAAACATATAAGTTTCAGAATGGCCTGCTGACGTTTACCCCGGGCTGTGCTGAAGTTGGTGGTGAAGGTGTGTGGCTGACTAGATGAGCAGGTGGATGAAGAGGAGGAGGAAGTCGAGTAGGAGGAGGTGGCAACAGGAGGCAAAGAATGTTGCCCTGTGATCCTTGGCGGCGGAAGGACGTGCGCCAAACAGAAACATAGAAACATAGAATGTGTCGGCAGATAAGAACTATTTGGCCCATCTAGTCTGCCCAATATATCTGAATCCTATGAATAGTCCCTGGCTCTATCTTATATGAAGGATAGCCTTATGCCTATTCCATGCATGCTTAAACTCCTTCACTGTATTTGCAGCTACCACTTCTGCAGGAAGGCTATTCCATGCATCCACTACTCTCTCAGTAAAGTAATACTTCCTTATATTACTTTTAAACCTGTGCCCCTCTAATTTAAAACTGTGTCCTCTTGTGGTAGTTTTTCTTCTTTTAAATATGCTCTCCTCCTTTGCCGAGTTGATTCCCTTTATGTATTTAAAAGTTTCTATCATATCCCCTCTGTCTCTTCTTTCTTCCAAGCTATACATAATAAGGTCTTTTAACCTTTCCTGGTAAGTTTTATCCTGCAATCCATGTACTAGTTTAGTAGCTCTTCTCTGAACTCTCTCTAGAGTATCTATATCCTTCTGGAGATATGGCCTCCAGTACTGCGCACAATACTCCAAGTGAGGTCTCACCAGTGTTCTGTACAGCGGCATAAGCACTTCACTCTTTCTACTGCTTATACCTCTCCCTATACATCCAAGCATTCTGCTGGCATTTCGTGCTGCTTTATTACATTGTCTTCCCACCTTTAAGTCTTCTGAAATAATTACTCCTAAATCCCTTTCCTCAGATACTGAGGTCAGGACTGTGTCAAATATTCTATATTCTGCCCTTGGGTTTTTACGCCCCAGGTGCATTATCTTGCACTTATCCTCATTAAATTTCAGTTGCCAGAGTTCTGACCATTCTTCTAGTTTTCCTAAATCCTTTTCCATTTGGCGTTTCCCTCCAGGAACATCAACCCTGTTACATATCTTTGTGTCATCAGCAAAAAGACAAACAGCTCTCCGCCTGGGGCCCAGCTGCCACTACATTTACCTAGTGTGCAGTTAGGGAGATATAGCGTCCCTGGCCGTGCTTACTGGTCCACGTATCTGTGGTTAGGTGGACCTTGCCACAGATGGCGTTGCGCAGTGCACACTTGATTTTATGGGATACTTGGTTGTGCAGGGAAGGCACGGCTCTCTTGGAGAAGTAGTGCCGGCTGGGAACAACATACTGTGGGACAGCAAGCGACATGAGCTGTTTGAAGCTGTCTGTGTCCACCAGCCTAAATGACAGCATTTCATAGGCCAGTAGTTTAGAAATGCTGGCATTCAGGGCCAGGGATCGAGGGTGGCTAGGTGGGAATTTACGCTTTCTCTCAAATGTTTGTGAGATGGAGAGCTGAACGCTGCCATGTGACATGGTTGAGATGCTTGGTGACGGAGGTGGTGGTGGTGTTGGTGGTACATCCCCTGTTTGCTGGGCGGCAGGTGCCAACGTTCCTCCAGAGGCGGAGGAAGAGGCCGAGGCGGCAGCAGCAGAAGAGGCCGAGGCGGCAGCAGCAGAAGAGGTAGCAGGGGGAGCCTGAGTGACTTCCTTGGTTTTAAGGTGTTTACTCCACTGCAGTTCATGCTTTGCATGCAGGTGCCTGGTCATGCAGGTTGTGCTCAGGTTCAGAACGTTAATGCCTCGCTTCAGGCTCTGATGGCACAGCGTGCAAACCACTCGGGTCTTGTCGTCAGCACATTGTTTGAAGAAGTGCCATGCCAGGGAACTCCTTGAAGCTGCCTTTGGGGTGCTCGGTCCAAGATGGCGGCGGTCAGTAGCAGGCGGAGTCTCTTGGCGACGGGTGTTCTGCTTTTGCCCACTGCTCCCTCTTTTGCTACGCTGTTGGCTCGGTCTCACCACTGCCTCTTCCTCCGAACTGTGAAAGTCAGTGGCACGACCTTCATTCCATGTGGGGTCTAGGACCTCATCGTCCCCTGCATCGTCTTCTACCCAGTCTTGATCCCTGACCTCCTGTTCAGTCTGCACACTGCAGAAAGACGCAGCAGTTGGCACCTGTCTTTCGTCATCATCAGAGACATGCTGAGGTGGTATTCCCATGTCCTCATCATCAGGAAACATAAGTGGTTGTGCGTCAGTGCATTCTATGTCTTTCACCGCTGGGGAAGGGCTAGGTGGATGCCCTTGGGAAACCCTGCCAGCGGAGTCTTCAAACAGCATAAGAGACTGCTGCATAACTTGAGGCTGAGACACTTTCCCTGGTATGCATGGGGGTGATGTGACAGACTGATGGGGTTGGTTTTCAGGCGCCATCTGTGCGCTTTCTGCAGAAGACTGGGTGGGAGATAATGTGAACGTGCTGGATCCACTGTCGGCCACCCAATTGACTAATGCCTGTACCTGCTAAGGCCTTACCATCCTTAGAACGGCATTGGGCCCCACCATATATCGCTGTCAATTCTGGCGGCTACTGGGACCTGAGGTAGTTGGTACACTAGGACGTGTGGATGTGGCAGAACGGCCACGTCCTCTCCCAGCACCAGAGGGTCCACTAACACCACCACGACCATGTCCACGTCCGCGTCCCTTACTAGATGTTTTCCTCATTGTTATCGTTCACCACAACAACAAAAATATTATTTGGCCCAATGTATTGTATTCAAATTCAGCTAAATATAAATTTGAGGCCTAGTATTTAGGCGCTGGGTGACCGGTATAGATTTACTGACAGAATTAGACTTGGAAATGCACAGTAGCGTGTGTGTGAAGTTATTCTGAATGACCCTATGTGCACCTTGAATATTATATACCCTTTTAGGGATAGATTTCAAATAGCTCTGATACAGCAGAAACCACTAAATTATGAAATTGCTAAATTGTGAATTGTATTTCAACCCAGAACAAAAAATGTGCTTTGACGGACACTAAATAACTTGCCCAGCCAGAACAGTACAGCGGTAACAACAGATTTAGCAGGATATAAATTTGAGGCCTAGTATTTAGGCGCTGGGTGACCGGTATGGATTTACTGACAGAATTAGACTTGGAAATGCACAGTAGCGTGTGTGTGAAGTTATTCTGAATGACCCTATGTGCACCTTGAATATTATATACCCTTTTAGGGATAGATTTCAAATAGCTCTGATATAGCAGAAACCACTAAATTATGAAATTGCTAAATTGGGAATTGTATTTCAACCCAGAACAAAAAATGTGCTTTGACGGACACTAAATAACTTGCCCAGCCAGAACAGTACAGCGGTAACGACAGATTTAGCGGGATATAAATTTGAGGCCTAGTATTTAGGCGCTGGGTGACCGGTATGGATTTACTGACAGAATTAGATTTGGAAATGCACAGTAGCGTGTGTGTGAAGTTATTCTGAATGACCCTATGTGCACCTTGAATATTATATACCCTTTTAGGGATAGATTTCAAATAGCTCTGATATAGCAGAAACCACTAAATTATGAAATTGCTAAATTGTGAATTGTATTTCAACCCAGAACAAAAAATGTGCTTTGACGGACACTAAATAACTTGCCCAGCCACAACAGTACAGTGGTAACGACAGATTTAGCGGGATATAAATTTGAGGCCTAGTATTTAGGCGCTGGGTGACCGGTATGGATTTACTGACAGAATTAAAATTGGAAATGCACAGTAGCGTGTGTGTGAAGTTATTCTGAATGACCCTATGTGCACCTTGAATATTATATACCCTTTTAGGGATAGATTTCAAATAGCTCTGATACAGCAGAAACCACTAAATTATGAAATTGCTAAATTGTGAATTGTATTTCAACCCAGAACAAAAAATGTGCTTTGACGGACACTAAATAACTTGCCCAGCCACAATAGTACAGCGGTAACGACAGATTTAGCGGGATATAAATTTGAGGCCTAGTATTTAGGCGCTGGGTGACCGGTATGGATTTAATGACAGAATTAGACTTGGAAATGCACAGTAGCGTGTGTGTGAAGTTATTCTGAATGACCCTATGTGCACCTTGAATATTATATACCCTTTTAGGGATAGATTTCAAATAGCTCTGATATAGCAGAAACCACTAAATTATGAAATTGCTAAATTGGGAATTGTATTTCAACCCAGAACAAAAAATGTGCTTTGACGGACACTAAATAACTTGCCCAGCCACAATAGTACAGCGGTAACGACAGATTTAGCGGGATATAAATTTGAGGCCTAGTATTTAGGCGCTGGGTGACCGGTATGGATTTAATGACAGAATTAGACTTGGAAATGCACAGTAGCGTGTGTGTGAAGTTATTCTGAATGACCCTATGTGCACCTACAATATTATATACCCTTTTAGGGATAGATTTCAAATAGCTCTGATATAGCAGAAACCACTAAATTATGAAATTGCTAAATTGGGAATTGTATTTCAACCCAGAACAAAAAATGTGCTTTGACGGACACTAAATAACTTGCCCAGCCAGAACAGTACAGCGGTAACGACAGATTTAGCGGGCTATAAATTTGAGGCCTAGTATTTAGGCGCTGGGTGACCGGTATGGATTTAGTGACAGAATTAGACTGGGATATGGCCAAAAAATAACCACACTATTGCTGGTTAAATGCACTTGGTGTGACAGCTTGACCAACCACACTACTGAGGGTTAAATGCACTTGGTGACAGGCGCAGCTTGCCCCTGATGTAGTATATTGCCAAAAAATGAACAGACTATTGCTGGTTAAATGCACTTGGTGTGACAGCTTGACCAACCACACTACTGAGGGTTAAATGCACTTGGTGACGGGCGCAGCTTGCCCCTGATGTAGTATATGGCCAAAAAATGAACAGACTATTGCTGGTTAAATGCACTTGGTGTGACAGCTTGACCAACCACACTACTGAGGGTTAAATGCACTTGGTGACGGGCGCAGCTTGCCCCTGATGTAGTATATGGCCAAAAAATAAACAGACTATTGCTGGTTAAATGCACTTGGTGTGACAGCTTCACCCTGATGTAGGCTTTAGCCAAAAAACAACCACACCATTGAGGGTTAAATGCACTTGGTGACAGGCGCAGCTTGCCCCTGATGTAGTATATGGCCAAAAAATAAACAGACTATTGCTGGTTAAATGCACTTGGTGTGACAGCTTCACCCTGATGTAGGCTTTAGCCAAAAAACAACCACACCATTGAGGGTTAAATGCACTTGGTCGCAGCTTGTGCTGGCGCACCACAAGACACAAAATGGCCGCCGATCACCCCAGAAAAAAGTGACTGACAAACGGTCTGGGCAGCCTAAAAACAGTGAGCAATTGAGTATCAGCAGCTCAATGACCCACAGCTGCAGATCGATTAATCAAGTCCTTTGGAGGAGTTAATCTGCCTAATCTCGCCCTACTGTCGCAGCCGCAACCTCTCCCTACACTAATCAGAGCAGAGTGACGGGCGGCGCTATATGACTCCAGCTTAAATAGAGGCTGGGTCACATGGTACTCTGGCCAATCACAGCCATGCCAATAGTAGGCATAGCTGTGACGGCCTCTTGGGGCAAGTAGTATGACGCTTGTTGATTGGCTGCTTTGCAGCCTTTCAAAAAGCGCCAAGAAAGCGTCACAAAAGCGCCAAGAAAGCGACGAACACCGAACCCGAACCCGGACTTTTACGAAAATGTCCTGGTTCGGGTCCGTGTCACTGACACCCCAAAATTCGGTACGAACCCGAACTATACAGTTCGAGTTCGCTCATCCCTAATCAGTATTAAACAATCCCACAACCCCTTTTAAGTATGGAAAAGACATAATCACCTCAATGGCTGTTCCGAGGCTGCCCTAGTTCTCGTCATTCTTTACTTCGTTATGAAGCGCTGACATGTGAACGCTGCAGCCAATCACTGGGTACAGCAAGTTACCGCTGTGTCCATTAATTAGCTGTAATGGTCCCAGTGTTGAGACCTTATCGTGGCAGCAAGGAACGGCGGAGCACCGGGCAGCCTCAGAATAGGCGCGAGCTGGATTGATGAAGTGATCATACCGTTTATATTTATTTACGCCATGTTGACAGTTTGTAAAGATTTTTTTTTCCCTTTATGACCCTACACCTTTTGAGGTAGGTTTCCATGTTAGTGGGGACACAAATTTTCAGGTCAACCGAGCTATTATTGTACCTTCAAATTCTTCGGGGTAGATAGAGATAGTGTTGCAACCACCATGTGAACAACCAGCATTAAAGGAGTTGTCTCATCTGGTAGTGGACTGGTGGTGCCTGGTTTGAGGTCTGGATTGTGGTCAGTATACATTGCAATATTGTCTTCATTGGTTTTTCTCCGTGCAGACATTATAGTTTGCTGGTGACTTGTACTAGTTTCATCTAGTCTTTAGCTTCTTCTTATATTGCATGCTGTGTATACACGGTGTTGGTGTATATACCGTTTTCCTTTCTCCCACATAGATCAAATCAGTGACTACATCACTGCTGATAAATGAAATCTCTTTTGCTGATCGCACTTTGCACTTGCACTTTAATCCTTGACCCGCCAATCATGCCCCAGAGCTTTTTTAATTGTGTTTTTAACCTTGTGTTTTGTCATTCGTGAATATTTATGTGATTAAAATAAAATTGTGTATGGTTTCATTATATTTTGCGTTGGTACATTATTTCATATTGATTAGTGGGTATCTATATATCCTTTTGGTTAAAGGGATTCTGTCACCAGGTTTCACCCCTGTCAGCTAAACATATGCTGATGTTCAGGGCCTCATCACGATTCCTAATGTGGGCTTCTAAATGTGATCTGTAGCCTTATTTTGCTAAAAAACAGCTTTTACTAACCTAAGAAATAAGGTGCCCAAGGGGATGTCAAGGGATCCAAGCTGCCGGCCGCACCCGCCGCCGTTCGTGCCCAGCGCCGCCTTTCCAGACTTCTGCGCCGCCTCCTAATCCTCTGTGCCGCCTCTCGCTCTCCCTCCCTCCCCCCTCCTCCTGCTGTAAGATCTTGCGCATACAGGGGTTGAGCGAAGTGCCGGCGCATGCGCACTTCGCTGTAAGAAGCCAAATGGAGAAGTCCGCACGGGCGCATCAGGCAGAGCCCTGTGCGCAAGCACGAGATCTTACAACAGGAGGAGGGGGGAGGGAGGGAGAGCGAGAGGTGGCACAGAGGATTAGGAGGCGGCGCAGAAGTCTGGAAAGGCGACGCTGGGCACGAACGGTGGCGGGTGCGGCCGGCAGGTTGGATCCCTTGACATCCCCTTGGGCACCTTATTTCTTTGAGTGACAGGTTAGTAAAAGCAGTTTTTTAGCAAAATAAGGCTACAGATCACATTTAGAAGCCCACATTAGGAATCGTGATAGGCCCTGAACATCAGCATATGTTTAGCTGACAGGGGTGAAACCTGGTGACAGAATCCCTTTAACTGTGGTATTATATATGGATCCGTGATATTTACATGGGAATTTGTTTTGGTGTTGTCTCATCTTAGACAATGGGGGCATATTGCTAGGATATGCCCCCATTGTCTTATAGTTATATATAGTTATTGTCTTATAGTCCCACCGCTGAAGGACTCCGGTCCGGCCACCACCAAGCACTCTCACCATAGAAGTGAATGGGAGTGCACCGCGCATGACCGGTTACCCCTCCCATTCCCATCTGTTGGCCTAACAGAAGTAGCACTATTTTCGGCGGCCCCATAGAAAATGAATGGAGGTTGGCTGCGCATGTGCAGTCTGCCCTCCGCAACTTTTGGGCTCCGTTCTCGATATAGGTGTGGGTCCCAGTGGTGGGACCTGGACCTATTAGACAATGGGGCCATATCCTAGCGATATGCTTCCATTTTCTGAGATGAGACAACCCCTTTAAGTTAGTTACTACTCACTAAAGAGAGAGGTAAATGGCACATTCATCTTTCTTGTATTTTTCTTTAGTGCTGTATGCCGTGTGGTTATGTATGTAAGTCTAGGCAGTGGCGACTCTAGGAACAATATATAGGGGGGGGGGCACAAAGATACCACAGTCAAAAATGGGGGGGCAAAAACAAAATAAGTATATATAAATAAGATTACAAAATACGAGAGAATTGCGGTATGCAGAGATACATTTATAATAAAACAATTTACTTACAAAAGAAGCTATTCAGTCGTCTGCTGTGCCGTCCTCTGCTTGCTTCCGCGGATTCTTTCCCCTTCTTTCTGTCTCTCGTCAGTGCGCAGGCGCACTGTTATGGTGGATCTGTGGAAGACACACTGTTATGGGAGCATCTGTGGATGACACTTATTATGCCTCTCATCACTCCCATTAGGCCTCTCATCACTCCCATATCAGCCCCCATGCCTCTCATCAGCCCCCATATCAGCCCTTATGCATCATTATCCCCCATTATTCCTCTTATTAGCCCCCTTTATGACTCTTATCACCCCCATATCATCCCCCATGCCTCTCAGTAGCCCCCATATCAGCCCTTATGCCTCATTAGCCCCCATTATAAGCCCTTGTGCCTCATTAGCCCCCGGTATTCCTCTTATTAGCCCCCATTATGCCTCTTATCACCCCCATGTCTCTCATTAGCCCCCATATCAGCCCTTATGCCTCATTAGCCCCTATTATAAGCCCTTATGCCTCATTACCCCCCATTATTCCTGTAAAATTAGCCCCCTTTATGCCTTTTATCACCCCCATATCAGCCCTTATGCCTCATTAGCCCCCTTATCAGCCCCCATGCCTCTCATTAGCCCCCATATCAGCCCTTATGCCTCATTAGCCTCTATTATAAGCCATTATGCCTCATTAGCCCACATTATGCCTCTTATTACCCCCATATGCCTAATTAGCTCCCATATGCCTAATTAGCCCCCATTATGTCTCTAGTTAGCGCCCATATGCCTCTTATTAGCGCCCATATGCCTCTTTTTAGCGCCCATGATACCTCATTAGCGCCCATGATGCCTCATTAGCGCCCATATGCCTCTTATTAGCGCCCATATGCCTCTTATTAGCGCCCATATGCCTCTTTTTAGCGCCCATGATGCCTCATTAGCCCCCATATGCCTCATTAGCCCCCATTATGCCTCTGATGATTAGCCCCCATTATGCCTCTGATGATTAGCCCCCATTATGCCTCTGATGATTAGCTCCCATTATGCCTCTGATGATTAGCCCCCATTATGCCTCTGATGATTAGCCCCCATTATGCCTCCAATGATTAGCCCCCATTATGCCCCCAGCAGCCAATTTTTTTATAAAATAAAAAAACACTTACCTCTCCTGCTCCTGGACGCCGCCTGCAATTTTCTCTCTCCTCAGTCGACTGTGTTCTGAACTGGCACGCACAGCGTGAGGTCACAGAGCGCCCTGACGCTGTGGGGGGAATCAGGGGGGGGGGCAATTGCCCCCCTCGCCCCCCCTGTAGCGACGCCACTAAGTCAAGGGTCACGAGGTGACTTGTTTCCTGTCATGGTGCAGTAGAATGAGGCTAGGACACTTCAGCTCTACCAACAAAGCTGTACCTTTAATTTAATTTCCTCTGCTTGGCAGTCCGAGCATGTACACTACATGATCCCATCTTTTTTTGGATCCATACTCCCCACACTCAGACAGCTGAGCTACGCCGATGAAAGATGAAGTTGCAGAATACCGAGAGCAGCACTTCTGCTCCTTCGTGGGTTTTTTTTATGAGGATTTAGGTGACTTTTGAATATTTTGGGCATTTTGTTTATAAATATGACTGTTCAGAATATTCCAGTTTTCACAAGTCTCTGAAGCTCACACAATAAGTTCCTATTATCTGCAGCTCACAGCTCAGGTTTGCTGTGCAGACTGGGGCAGATTCAGCAGAGTTGTCTTGTTATTACAACAGGAAATTTTACAGGCGTGGTCTTGTGAGATTGAGAAACAGCTCTTATTGCATGAACACGGTTTAAGTTAATCACAGGACTGTTATTTAGCGGTTTGGACACAAGAGGACGCTGTTCCCCCACACAGCTAAACAGACTGCCTAGATTTAAATATTCATAGTGGGTGGAGTTAAACAGTCTGGAGAAGAAGCAGGCGACAATTTTGTGAGGAGACAGAAGGACTGTGTGTGAGAAAGAGGATCTTTCTGCATCCAGGTTTGGAGCGTTCTTCAGCGATCGGAGCTACAGTTGAGTGACCTCACTGATTCTGTTCCGATGAAAGGAAGCTGATGAGAACGGAGGAGCAAAGTTACAAACCCTCCAGGATCCGCATGTTGTGGCAGGGCCTTGTTGTTCGGTCCGGAGCCGCCAGCAGATACAGTAGAGACCCAGGTCAGTAAATACGTGCACGCACCTCATAGAAGTTTTGGCGTCTAGAGACTGAGATACGGACTCTGCTATGTCAGCGCTCCAGCCTTGGTGGCAAGCATGTGTTCTTTTATAATTTTATTACATTTGGGGGCCCTTGGCGGGTTAACAACAGATGACATCTGTATTGTACTAAAGGGGTCTAGATGATGCAGACTAGTAACACTATACACTCAGTTATGGGTCTGTCTGCAGCTCTCCTGTCACTCGCTGGTCTCTGGGGAGGGGGTTGCATTCTGTCCCTTCCAAGAAACTCAATTTACACTTTTCTGACAATAAGTTTCCATTGTTTGCAGCTGCCAGAAAGCATAAGCACCTGCTGCACCGTGGGTTTTAGGCTAGGGCTACACGACGACATTTGTTGCGCAACATTTTGTTGCACCAAATGTTTATAATGATAGTCTATAAAAATAGTCTCTGCTGCCAAATGATATTTTCCGCTTGAATTCTAGAATTCTGCATTTCTTGTGCTGTTGCTGCAACACCTTCAGCGTCTGTGTCTTCGGCTTTTGTCTGGTAAAAGCACAGAAAGAAATCTTTCATCTATAACTTGCTTTTTTAACAATGAATTACATCAGAGACTCTTTACTTTTACCTGATGCAGTTGCCATCGTTACAAGGATCAACGAGGGACCCAAAGAAGTTCTGTTCAGACCTAGAAAGACTTGAAAGAGAAAAAATGACAGTAGTGAAGAGGTTTATAAAACAGGAAACCAGGACACGCTTTATAGTTTTAAAAAGACACCCTATGTCTGGCTTCAGGGTAAGACTTCCAGTGGTAGAGGAGGACATTGCTCTAAAAAGGACTGTTACGTCTAAAGGCCTTCTATATGGAAACCTTGGGATGAATCTATAGGACAGTAGGCTGTACTTCACTGGTGTGCAAGCTGTATCGGTACCACCACCAACATGATAGATGGATCCCAGTGTGTATCTCCTAGTGTCTGAGAGGGAAATTAGATAGTGAACATGTTCTATCTACAGATCTAATATCTATCTATCTATCTATCCATCTATCTATCCATCTCATATCTATCTATTCATATATCCTTCTATCATCTAGCTGTCTATTCTTCTCATATCGATTTAGTCTATCCATCCATATCTATTTGACTAGCTACGTGTCTGCATACATATAAGATAGATAGAGGAATACAGTAGATAAATAGAAGATAGATTATCTATGTACTGTATTTATCAATACATCTGTCAATTTTATTTTATTTTTTACGAAAGACAAACTTGTGGATTAAAGAGTCGGGATTCCCAGGCGTGCACCCTCACTCTCATTTTCACACTTATGGTGCTGCTTTCTTGTTTTCTAGATGTATAAGAAGAAGGCCTCATGCACACAGCTGTTTTGGTCCGCATCCGAGCCGCAGTTTTGGCGGCTCTGATGCGGACCCATTCACTTCAATGGGGCCGCAAAAGATGCGGACAGCACTCCGTGTGCTGTCCGCATCCGTTGCTCCGTACCGTGGCCTAGCAAAAAATATATAACATGTCCTATTCTTGTCTGCGCTTTGCGGACAAGAATAGGCAGTTATATTAAAGGCTGTCCGTGCCGTTCCGCAAATTGCGGAACGCACGCGGACGCCATCAGTGTTTTGCAGGTCTGCGATTTGCGGACCCCAAAACACACAACGGTCGTGTGCATGTAGCCTAACTGTGTAGTGCAGTGTTAGCAAAAAAAAAAATCACTGATGCATTCTGATGTCCGTCCTCCAGCTGCACAGAAATTACCATCCAGGATGAATTTACACAGACAAACAATGGAGGAGACCCATAGTCTGATTAATTCTGTGGGGTGATTTTAAGAACAACAGGGAGAGAAAAAATTGTGAATTCAGACACAAGAGCTCAACCTAGATTTATGACCCGCCACATGAACACACTTTCTTCTCTGACTGACTCCAGATCGCCTAAGTTTTCAGAGACCCCTGTACATGGGCCAACTGTACAGGCAATGTAACGAACCAGCGGATGTGAACCCACTTTTTCCGCTGACTGGCTACTCTCTGGAAGGGGCGTGACTAAGCAACACCTGGTTTTCACTAGTGCCTCAGATGGTGAGGATAGACTTGAGCCAAGGTAGTTGCCAGGGGCGACTCCTAGAGCGACACCAAGTCAGTGGCAGCTGGTCCGGCAGACTGGAAGGTACCAGCGATGGTACCAGCAGAGTCAGACACCGATACTGATACAGATTGACTAGTGATGCAGCACACAGAGATTCGAGATTCTCCCTCTGGGGAAGCCAGGGACCCTCTTCCGAAGGAGGACATGGACTGACAAGAACAGAAGCAGACATGAACGGAACACCAGGAGCAGTAAGGACTGCCAGACAGACAATAACAGGAACATGGAACAGACGCATATAAGAATACAGGACAGGAACAAGGCATGATACAGGACAGGGATGGATCAGAGAAGCAGTTAAGCACTGCCTGGGTGTCAGATGCAGTTACACACTGCAAGGCAATACAAGGAACAGAGTACAAAATACAACAATGTAAAAACAGGTGAAACCATACAAAAAGGGCAGACGGTAAGACCCCCAGGGTCAGCAGCAAGGGGCTACACCTAACAAGGAACTAGAAACACTGACCACAAGCCCCACAGCTCACAGCTGCTTAACGAGGCACCTGAGAAGCCACACCTAGGCACAGATCAGGGGAAGTTAACCCCAACAGAACTGGAAATACAGATCCACAGGAAACACACAGGCAGTAGCACAGGACGTTGCCCCTGGAAACTGGCATACACCGAGACACCCGCAGCCAGTACGCCATGGCAGAATGAACCTGTGACACAACAGACACGGGAAGAGCAACATACACAGGCGAGTCCAGGAATACCACAGTCAGCATGCAGGATTTCGGCCTGCAGCCAGTACGCAAGGGCGCATGCAGCCAGCCTGCATGGAAAACGTCACCGTGAACCATTAGTCTCCGATAATTGCCTGATAGTCAGTGGAGGTGTGAGCTGCATTTTAATAAAGAAATCATCTTCGATGCTGTGATCGCTCATCCCCCATACGAATTCATTGTTTCTTAGCAGCAGATCCCTGATTACACAGAAAAGTCTGTGCCCAGAAACAATGACTTTGGTGTCTGCATCAATGATGCTTGCAGCCGTTTATGCTTCCATGAGATCAGTGGATCAGCGGTACATTTACACTTCTTCCAGATAATTGACACAATCGTGAGCCTGCATCGTCTGTCTATGTGTAACAAAAATCTCAGTTTTATTGCTTTGGCTTATTTTAGTGCTGTATCACCACATGTACAATGTCTGTAACTAGAGTTGAGCGAACACCTGGATGTTCGGGTTCGAGAAGTTCGGCCGAACATCCCGGAAATGTTCGGGTTCGGGATCCGAACCCGATCCGAACTTCGTCCCGAACCCGAACCCCATTGAAGTCAATGGGGACCCGAACTTTTCGGCACTAAAAAGGCTGTAAAACAGCCCAGGAAAGAGCTAGAGGGCTGCAAAAGGCAGCAACATGTAGGTAAATCCCCTGCAAACAAATGTGGATAGGGAAATGAATTAAAATAAAAATTAAATAAATAAAAATTAACCAAAATCAATTGGAGAGAGGTTCCATAGCAGAGAATCTGGCTTCCCGTCACCCACCACTGGAACAGTCCATTCTCAGATATTTAGGCCCCGGCACCCAGGCAGAGGAGAGAGGTCCCGTAACAGAGAATCTGTCTTCATGTCAGCAGAGAATTAGTCTGCATGTCATAGCAGAGAATGAGGCTTCACGTCAGCCACCACTGCAACAGTCCATTGGCATATATTTAGGCCCAGCACCCAGGCAGAGGAGAGAGGTCCCGTAACAGACAATCTGGCTTCATGTCAGCAGAGAATCAGTCTGCATGTCATAGCAGAGAATCAGGCTTCACGTCACCCACCACTGCAACAGTCCATTGTCATAAATTTAGGCCCAGCACTAGTGTTGAGCGGCATGTCCCATATTCGAATTCGCGAAATTTTGTAAATATTCGCAAGAATATTCATAAAATATTCGCGATTATTCAAATTCGTTATTATTTCGCATATGCGATAATTCGAATTTTCGCATCGCATAATACATATGCTATGCAAAATTCACATGTGCGCTAATGAAATCGCCTTACGAAGATTCGCAACTCAATTCAATCACTAATGTATGAATGCAATGCCCTTTGCCTCTGTTCTGGGACAAGTGTAGATATTCGCATGTGCGCTAATAAAATCGCCTTACGAAGATTCGCACCTCAATCACTTTCTAGGGAATGTAAGACTTTTGGGAATCAATCGAGATACAGTGGGGGGTGATGACAGTAGTTGACAGAGTACAGATCAATGTAATCTGTAAGGTGGAAAGTAAAATAAAAAATACGAATATTCGTAAATCGAATTTTACGAAGTTCTACGTATTCGCGAATATGGTGCTATACTATATGAATGCACAGGCCTTTGCCTCTCTGTTCTGGGGACAAGTGTAGATATTTGCATTTGCGTTAATAAAATCGCCTTACGAAGATTCGCAGCTCAATTCAATCACTAATGTATGAATGCAAAGCCCTTTGCCTCTGTTCTGGGACAAGTGTAGATATTCGCATGTGCGCTAATAAAATCGCCTTACGAAGATTCGCAACTCAATTCACTAATGTATGAATGCAAAGCCCTTTGCCTCTGTTCTGGGACGTGCCGATATTCGCATGTGCGCTAATAAAATCGCCTTACGAAGATTCGCAACTCAATTCACTAATGTATGAATGCAAAGCCCTTTGCCTCTGTTCTGGGACGTGCCGATATTCGCATGTGCGCTAATAAAATCGCCTTACGAAGATTCGCGCCTCAATCACTTTCTAGGCAATGTGAGTAAGATCTGAGCTGTTGGACCTTTGGGAAACAATCAATTATATGTGTACTGTAATTTTGTGGGGGGGGGGGAAAAAACAAAAAACGAATATTCGTTTTTACGAATATATAGCACTATATTCGAAATATTCGCGAAATCGCGAAGTTGCGATATTCGCGAAAAAAATTTGCTTTTCGAATATTCGCGCTCAACACTACCCAGCACCCAGGCAGAGGAGAGAGGTCCCGTAACAGACAATCTGGCTTCATGTCAGCAGAGAATCAGTCTGCATGTCATAGCAGAGAATGAGGCTTCACGTCAGCCACCACTGCAACAGTCCATTGGCATATATTTAGGCCCAGCACACAGGCAGAGGAGAGAGGTCCCGTAACAGACAATCTGGCTTCATGTCAGCAGAGAATCAGTCTTCATATCATAGCAGAGAATCAGGCTTCACGTCACCCACCACTGTAAGAGTCCATTTTCATAAATTTAGGCCCAGCACACAGGCAGAGGAGAGAGGTCCCGTAACAGAGGATCTGGCTTCATGTCAGCAGAGAATTAGTCTGCATGTCATAGCAGAGAATGAGGCTTCACGTCACCCACCACTGCAACAGTCCATTGGCATATATTTAGGCCCAGCACCCAGGCAGAGGAGGGAGGTCCCGTAACAGAGAATCTGTCTTCATGTCAGCAGAGAATTAGTCTGCATGTCATAGCAGAGAATGAGGCTTCACGTCAGCCACCACTGCAACAGTCCATTGGCATATATTTAGGCCCAGCACACACACAGGCAGAGGAGAGAGGTCCCGTAACAGAGAATCTGGCTTCATGTCAGCAGAGAATCAGTCTGCATGTCATAGCAGAGAATGAGGCTTCACGTCAGCCACCACTGCAACAGTCCATTGGCATATATTTAGGCCCAGCACACACACAGGCAGAGGAGAGAGGTCCCGTAACAGAGGATCTGGCTTCATGTCAGCAGAGAATCAGTCTGCATGTCATAGCAGAGAATCAGGCTTCACGTCAGCCACCACTGCAACAGTCCATTGTCATAAATTTAGGCCCAGCACCCAGGCAGAGGAGAGAGGTCCCGTAACAGACAATCTGGCTTCATGTCAGCAGAGAATTAGTCTGCATGTCATAGCAGAGAATGAGGCTTCACGTCAGCCACCACTGCAACAGTCCATTGGCATATATTTAGGCCTAGCACACAGGCAGAGGAGAGAGGTCCCGTAACAGACAATCTGGCTTCATGTCAGCAGAGAATCAGTCTGCATGTCATAGCAGAGAATGAGGCTTCACGTCAGCCACCACTGCAACAGTCCATTGGCATATATTTAGGCCTAGCACACAGGCAGAGCAGAGAGGTCCCGTAACAGACAATCTGGCTTCATGACAGCAGAGAATTAGTCTGCATGTCATAGCAGAGAATCAGGCTTCACGTCAGCCACCACTGCAACAGTCCATTGGCATATATTTAGGCCCAGCACCCAGGCAGAGGAGGGAGGTCCCGTAACAGAGAATCTGTCTTCATGTCAGCAGAGAATTAGTCTGCATGTCATAGCAGAGAATGAGGCTTCACGTCACCCACCACTGCAACAGTCCATTGGCATATATTTAGGCCTAGCACACAGGCAGAGGAGAGGTTCATTCAACTTTGGGTAGCCTCGCAATATAATGGTAAAATGAAAATAAAAATAGGATTGAATGAGGAAGTGCCCTGGAGTCCAATAATATATGGTTATGGGGAGGTAGTTAATGTCTAATCTGGACAAGGGACGGACAGGTCCTGTGGGATCCATGCCTGGTTCATTTTTATGAACGTCAGCTTGTCCACATTGGCTGTAGACAGGCGGCTGCGTTTGTCTGTAATGACGCCCCCTGCCGTGCTGAATACACGTTCAGACAAAACGCTGGCTGCCGGGCAGGCCAGCACCTCCAAGGCATAAAAGGCTAGCTCTGGCCACGTGGACAATTTAGAGACCCAGAAGTTGAATGGGGCCGAACCATCAGTCAGTACGTGGAGGGGTGTGCACACGTACTGTTCCACCATGTTAGTGAAATGTTGCCTCCTGCTAACACGTTGCGTATCAGGTGGTGGTGCAGTTAGCTGTGGCGTGTTGACAAAAGTTTTCCACATCTCTGCCATGCTAACCCTGCCCTCAGAGGAGCTGGCCGTGACACAGCTGCCTTGGCGACCTCTTGCTCCTCCTCTGCCTTGGCCTTGGGCTTCCACTTGTTCCCCTGTGACATTTGGGAATGCTCTCAGTAGCGCGTCTACCAACGTGCGCTTGTACTCGCGCATCTTCCTATCACGCTCCAGTGCAGGAAGTAAGGTGGGCACATTGTCTTTGTAGCGTGGATCCAGCAGGGTGGCAACCCAGTAGTCCACACAGGTTAAAATGTGGGCAACTCTGCTGTCGTTGCGCAGGCACTGCAGCATGTAGTCGCTCATGTGTGCCAGGCTGCCCAGGGGTAAGGACAAGCTGTCCTCTGTGGGAGGCGTATCGTCATCGTCCTGCCTTTCCCCCCAGCCACGCACCAGTGATGGACCCGAGCTGCGTTGGGTGCCACCCCGCTGTGACCATGCTTCATCCTCATCCTCCTCCACCTCCTCCTCATCCTCGTCCTCCTCGTCCTCCAGTAGTGGGCCCTGGCTGGCCACATTTGTACCTGGCCTCTGCTGTTGCCAAAAACCTCCCTCTGAGTCACTTCGAAGAGACTGGCCTGAAAGTGCTAAAAATGACCCCTCTTCCTCATCCTCCTCCTCCTCCTCCTGGGCCACCTCCTCTTCCATCATCGCCCTAAGTGTTTTCTCAAGGAGACATAGAAGTGGTATTGTAACGCTGATAACGGTGTCATCGCCACTGGCCATGTTGGTGGAGTACTCGAAACAGCGCAACAGGGCACACAGGTCTCGCATGGAGGCCCAGTCATTGGTGGTGAAG
This sequence comes from Bufo gargarizans, assembly GCF_014858855.1. Lineage (NCBI taxonomy): Eukaryota > Metazoa > Chordata > Amphibia > Anura > Bufonidae > Bufo > Bufo gargarizans. The sequence goes on along the minus strand of NC_058082.1, from coordinate 46,595,297 downwards.
TGGTGCTGTTCTGTAGTGCGACTGACCCGTGCGTGCTGCAGCTGAAACTCCACTATGGCCTGCTGCTGCTCGCACAGTCTGTCCAGCATGTGCAAGGTGGAGTTCCACCTGGTGGGCACGTCGCATATGAGGCGGTGAGCGGGAAGGCCGAAGTTACGCTGTAGCGCAGACAGGCGAGCAGCGGCAGGATGTGAACGCCGGAAGCGCGAACAGACGGCCCGCACTTTATGCAGCAGCTCTGACATGTCGGGGTAGTTGTGAATGAACTTCTGCACCACCAAATTCAGCACATGCGCCAAGCAAGGGATGTGCGTCAAATTGGCTAGTCCCAGAGCTGCAACGAGATTTCGCCCATTATCACACACCACCAGGCCGGGCTTGAGGCTCACCGGCAGCAACCACTCGTCGGTCTGTTGTTCTATACCCCGCCACAACTCCTGTGCGGTGTGGGGCCTGTCCCCCAAACATATGAGTTTCAGAATGGCCTGCTGACGTTTACCCCGGGCTGTGCTGAAGTTGGTGGTGAAGGTGTGTGGCTGACTGGATGAGCAGGTGGAAGAAGAGGAGGAGGAAGCCGAGAAGGAGGAGGTGGCAACAGGAGGCAAAGAATGTTGCCCTGCGATCCTTGGCGGCGGCAGGACGTGCGCCAAACAGCTCTCCGCCTGGGGCCCAGCTGCCACTACATTTACCCAGTGTGCAGTTAGGGAGATATAGCGTCCCTGGCCGTGCTTACTGGTCCACGTATCTGTGGTTAGGTGGACCTTGCTACAGATGGCGTTGCGCAGTGCACACTTGATTTTATCGGATACTTGGTTGTGCAGGGAAGGCACGGCTCTCTTGGAGAAGTAGTGCCGGCTGGGAACAACATACTGTGGGACAGCAAGCGACATGAGCTGTTTGAAGCTGTCTGTGTCCACCAGCCTAAATGACAGCATTTCATAGGCCAGTAGTTTAGAAATGCTGGCATTCAGGGCCAGGGATCGAGGGTGGCTAGGTGGGAATTTACGCTTTCTATCAAATGTTTGTGAGATGGAGAGCTGAACGCTGGCGTGTGACATGGTTGAGACGCTTGGTGACGGAGGTGGTGGTGGTGGTGTTGGTGGTACATTCCCTGTTTGCTGGGCGGCAGGTGCCAACGTTCCTCCAGAGGCGGAGGAAGAGGCCGAGGCGGCAGCAGCAGAATAGGCCGAGGCGGCAGCAGCAGAAGAGGTAGCAGGGGGAGCCTGAGTGACTTCCTTGGTTTTAAGGTGTTTACTCCACTGCAGTTCATGCTTTGCATGCAGGTGCCTGGTCATGCAGGTTGTGCTCAGGTTCAGAACGTTAATGCCTCGCTTCAGGCTCTGATGGCACAGCGTGCAAACCACTCGGGTCTTGTCGTCAGCACATTGTTTGAAGAAGTGCCATGCCAGGGAACTCCTTGAAGCTGCCTTTGGGGTGCTCGGTCCCAGATGGCGGCGGTCAGTAGCAGGCGGAGTCTCTTGGCGGCGGGTGTTCTGCTTTTGCCCACTGCTCCCTCTTTTGCTACGCTGTTGGCTCGGTCTCACCACTGCCTCTTCCTCCGAACTGTGAAAGTCAGTGGCACGACCTTCATTCCATGTGGGGTCTAGGACCTCATCGTCCCCTGCATCGTCTTCCACCCAGTCTTGATCCCTGACCTCCTGTTCAGTCTGCACACTGCAGAAAGACGCAGCAGTTGGCACCTGTGTTTCGTCATCATCAGAGACATGCTGAGGTGGTATTCCCATGTCCTCATCATCAGGAAACATAAGTGGTTGTGCGTCAGTGCATTCTATGTCTTTCACCGCTGGGGAAGGGCTAGGTGGATGCCCTTGGGAAACCCTGCCAGCGGAGTCTTCAAACAGCATAAGAGACTGCTGCATAACTTGAGGCTGAGACAGTTTCCCTGGTATGCATGGGGGTGATGTGACAGACTGATGGGGTTGGTTTTCAGGCGCCATCTGTGCGCTTTCTGCAGAAGACTGGGTGGGAGATAATGTGAACGTGCTGGATCCACTGTCGGCCACCCAATTGACTAATGCCTGTACCTGCTCAGGCCTTACCATCCTTAGAACGGCATTGGGCCCCACCATATATCGCTGTAAATTCTGGCGGCTACTGGGACCTGAGGTAGTTGGTACACTAGGACGTGTGGATGTGGCAGAACGGCCACGTCCTCTCCCAGCACCAGAGGGTCCACTAACACCACCACGACCATGTCCACGTCCGCGTCCCTTACTAGATGTTTTTCTCATTGTTATGGTTCACCACAACAACAAATATATTATTTGGCCCAATGTATTGTATTCAAATTCAGCGGGATATAAATTTGAGGCCTAGTATTTAGGCGCTGGGTGACCGGTATGGATTTAGTGACAGAATTAGACTTGGAAATGCACAGAAGCGTGTGTGTGAAGTTATTCTGAATGACCCAATGTGCACCTTGAATATTATATACCCTTTTTGGGATAGATTTCAAATAGCTCTGATATAGCAGGAACCACTAAATTATGAAATTGCTAAATTGGGAATTGTACTTCAACCCAGAACAAAAAATGTGCTTTGACGGGCACTAAATAACTTTCCCAGCTACAACAGGACAGCGGTAACGAGAGATTTAGAGGGATTTAAATTTGAGGCCTAGTATTTAGGCGCTGGGTGACAGGTATGGGTTTAGTGACAGAATTAGACTTGGAAATACACAGTAGCGGGTGTGTGTGAAGTTATTCTGAATGACCCAATGTGCACCTTCAATATTATATACCCTTTTTGGGATAGATTTCAAATAGCTCTGATATAGCAGGAACCACTAAATTATGAAATTGCTAAATTGGGAATTGTACTTCAACCCAGAACAAAAAATGTGCTTTGACGGACACTAAATATCTTGCCCAGCAACAACAGTACAGCGGTAACGAGAGATTTAGCGGGATATAAATTTGAGGCCTAGTATTTAGGCGCTGGGTCACCGGTATGGATTTAGTGACAGAATTAGACTTGGAAATGCACAGAAGCGTGTGTGTGAAGTTATTCTGAATGACCCTATGTGCACCTTCAATATTATATACCCTTTTAGGGATAGATTTCAAATAGCTCTGATATAGCAGAAACCACTAAATTATGAAATTGCTAAATTGGGAATTGTACTTCAACCCAGAACAAAAAATGTGCTTTGACGGACACTAAATATCTTGCCCAGCAACAACAGTACAGCGGTGGGTAACGAGAGATTTAGAGGGATTTAAATTTGAGGCCTAGTATTTAGGCGCTGGGTCACCGGTATGGATTTAGTGACAGAATTAGACTTGGAAATGCACAGAAGCGTGTGTGTGAAGTTATTCTGAATGACCCTATGTGCACCTTCAATATTATATACCCTTTTAGGGATAGATTTCAAATAGCTCTGATATAGCAGAAACCACTAAATTATGAAATTGCTAAATTGGGAATTGTACTTCAACCCAGAACAAAAAATGTGCTTTGACGGACACTAAATATCTTGCCCAGCAACAACAGTACAGCGGTGGGTAACGAGAGATTTAGAGGGATTTAAATTTGAGGCCTAGTATTTAGGCGCTGGGTCACCGGTATGGATTTAGTGACAGAATTAGACTTGGAAATGCACAGAAGCGTGTGTGTGAAGTTATTCTGAATGACCCTATGTGCACCTTCAATATTATATACCCTTTTAGGGATAGATTTCAAATAGCTCTGATATAGCAGAAACCACTAAATTATGAAATTGCTAAATTGGGAATTGTACTTCAACCCAGAACAAAAAATGTGCTTTGACGGACACTAAATATCTTGCCCAGCAACAACAGTACAGCGGTGGGTAACGAGAGATTTAGAGGGATTTAAATTTGAGGCCTAGTATTTAGGCGCTGGGTCACCGGTATGGATTTAGTGACAGAATTAGACTTGGAAATGCACAGAAGCGTGTGTGTGAAGTTATTCTGAATGACCCTATGTGCACCTTCAATATTATATACCCTTTTAGGGATAGATTTCAAATAGCTCTGATATAGCAGAAACCACTAAATTATGAAATTGCTAAATTGGGAATTGTACTTCAACCCAGAACAAAAAATGTGCTTTGACGGACACTAAATATCTTGCCCAGCAACAACAGTACAGCGGTAACGAGAGATTTAGAGGGATTTAAATTTGAGGCCTAGTATTTAGGCGCTGGGTGACAGGTATGGGTTTAGTGACAGAATTAGACTTGGAAATACACAGTAGCGGGTGTGTGTGAAGTTATTCTGAATGACCCAATGTGCACCTTCAATATTATATACCCTTTTTGGGATAGATTTCAAATAGCTCTGATATAGCAGGAACCACTAAATTATGAAATTGCTAAATTGGGAATTGTACTTCAACCCAGAACAAAAAATGTGCTTTGACGGACACTAAATATCTTGCCCAGCAACAACAGTACAGCGGTAACGAGAGATTTAGAGGGATTTAATTTGAGGCCTAGTATTTAGGCGCTGGGTGACAGGTATGGTTTAGTGACAGAATTAGACTGGAATACACAGTAGCGGGTGTGTGTGAAGTTATTCTGAATGACCCAATGTGCACCTTCAATATTATATACCCTTTTTGGGATAGATTTCAAATAGCTCTGATATAGCAGAAACCACTAAATTATGAAATTGCTAAATTGGGAATTGTATTTCAACCCAGAACAAGAAATGTGCTTGAACGGACACTAAATAACTCGCCCAGCTACAGCACTAGGGACAGATTTAGCTGGATATAAATTTGAGGCCTAGTATTTAGGCGCTGGGTGACCGGTATGGATTTAGTGACAGAATTAGACTGGGATATGGCCAAAAATAAAACAGACTATTGCTGGTTAAATGCACTTGGTGTGACAGCTTCACCCTGATGTAGGCTTTAGCCAAAAAACAACCACACCATTGAGGGTTAAATGCACTTGGTGACAGGCGCAGCTTGCCCCTGATTTTGTATATGGCCAAAAAATGAACAGACTATTGCTGGTTAAATGCACTTGGTGTGACAGCTTCACCCTGATGTAGGCTTTAGCCAAAAAACAACCACACCATTGAGGGTTAAATGCACTTGGTGACAGGCGCAGCTTGCCCCTGATTTTGTATATGGCCAAAAAATGAACAGACTATTGCTGGTTAAATGCACTTGGTGTCACAGCTTCACCCTGATGTAGGCTTTAGCCAAAAAACAACCACACCATTGAGGGTTAAATGCACTTGGTGACAGGCGCAGCTTGCCCCTGATTTGTATATGGCCAAAAAATGAACAGACTATTGCTGGTTAAATGCACTTGGTGTGACAGCTTCACCCTGATGTAGGCTTTAGCCAAAAAACAACCACACCATTGAGGGTTAAATGCACTTGGTCGCAGCTTGTGCTGGCGCACCACAAGACACAAAATGGCCGCCGATCACCCCAGAAAAATGAGACTGACAAACGGTCTGTGCAGCCTAAAAACAGTGAGCAATTGAGGATCAGCAGCTCAATGATCCACAGCTGCAGATCGATCAGTTAATCAAGTCCTTTGGAGGAGTTAATCTGCCTAATCTCGCCCTACTGTCGCAGCCGCAACCTCTCCCTACGCTAATCAGAGCAGAGTGACGGGCGGCGCTATGTGACTCCAGCTTAAATAGAGGCTGGGTCACATGGTGCTCTGGCCAATCACAGCCATGCCAATAGTAGGCATGGCTGTGATGGCCTCTTGGGGCAAGTAGTATGACGCTTGTTGATTGGCTGCTTTGCAGCCTTTCAAAAAGCGCCAAGAAAGCGTCACAAAAGCGCCAAGAAAGCGACGAACACCGAACCCGAACCCGGACTTTTACGAAAATGTCCGGG